>NC_137815.1:46387606-46462606 GCF_963921795.1 Nannobrachium achirus
GACCAACACTGTTATAAGTACCCTTCACTTCTAGTAGCAGAAGGCTATGGGCAGCCTGAGACAAGTGAACAAGGCATCGAGATGATACAAAAGCATTTCATCTGTTTCTAAAAGTGACAGGTTTAAGTTTGGTTACCCTACTGCAGGGGTCTTCAACAGGGGGTCCGGGACCCCTAGGGGGTCCTCAGAGTTACTACAGGGGGGCCTCCAAATCTTTGTGTGATAGGATCATTATTTTAAATTAACAACTTGAACCCTCGCATCCCTATTCTGAGGAGAACTTTATAGACAAAAATAGCAGATCGGCTATTTTGGGCAGACCAAGTACAATGTGAAAAGCCAAGAATAAAAATAAAAAGAATAATAAGAATAAGTATTGACGATTTAAGTAGTTGAAAATGTCTGAAAATACACATTAACATGAATCCAACATAGACAGCTGATGTCAGTGCTGTCAAACAAGTCTATGAATCTATCTATGAAATCGATGAAAATCTGCATTAAACATTTATACAATATCTCTCTCAACTAAGGGGTCCTTGGCTTGAAAACATTGAAGACCCCTGCCCTACTGTATCTGGAGAATACATGACTGTAGCCAGCCTTGTATGTGCTGGTCAAAAGGGGACAAAATGTGTATGCCGTATTAGTAGTAGCATGTTTCTAGAGGCAGGTTTAACAAGTTGCCAAAGGGTCAAGGTAATGCTCAGTGTCGTTTGAGGGTCACAATGCAGTCATTTAAAGAATAGCTAGCTAACTGAAAGTATGCTGTTTGACTGAGAAATCAAACTGAATGTCATCTTCATAACTCATTTAATAGATGCTAAAGTGTGTATAATGAATTGTGCCCTGGTGAAGAGAATATGCAGGAAGAAGGATAGGAAATTGTACAGCAATCAAGATGTTATCTAAAATGTGAGATGCAAACTGAATGTTCACCATGCAAGTAGATCAGAATCAGAATGGTGATGTTTTCGTACCATGCAGTACAGGAATGACATCTATTTTACCGAAGGCTATGAATGCAATATATTCTGGTATATTGCTGAGCAATGTTTTTATGTACTGTTGGAAGTCCTATATCAATTAAGTGTTTTTCGGCACACAAATACAAACAATGAAAAATGAATCTCTCCATAAACTACATAGGGAAACAGAGACATTTTAATGGATAATAATAGGAGATTTGTGGTTGTTGTTGGAATGTTGTAGTGTGAAGTGCAAGTCAGAATGACAAAAATCATTTTGACTATAATATCATTCTTTCATCAGCGTCCGGTCGGCGAGGCCAAAGGGGTATTGCGTAGCTCAGTTTGCGTAGAAGGAACACTATGAAACAAACATGTTTTTTTCTATGACTAGTGCCCCATGGTGCCAGACCCTATCAGCAACACTGCCAGCATCAACTTGTGTGCCATATGCCAACACAGAGCAGACCAAGGTTGAAGTCCTTGCGTGTGAAGCCTTGCTCAACCAAGCCTTGCATGTCAATTGTTTTTGTCCCTTTAGGGAGTCAAAGGGACAACACTGAGGCTTATGGTGTTCTAATTGGACAAAAGCTGTTTAAAGATAATATACGAGGGACGTGTTATTGTATCCGTCCTGTTGAGATCAAGCCTAGATGATGTTAAATGCTGGTCAATATACCTGAAATCTGCTTAAGAATGCACATGACATGTGTGAGATAGTGTGGGATAGGAGGAGAGAGAGAGAGAGAGAGAGAGAGAGTGTGTGTGTGTGTGTGTGTGTGCGCGCGCGTGTGCAGTGCACGCACTCCTGCGCGCGCGCGCGCGCCGCGTGTGTGTGTGTGTGTGTGTGTGTGTGTGTGTGTGTGTGTGTGTGTGTGTGTGTGTGTAGGTGAGTGCAAATCAGGTGTGTGAGCGTCAGGCTCAGTGTGTGTGCTCTGTGGCTGAGTGGGGGGCCGCTCCAGAAACACATACCACATACAGCTTCAAAGTTGATAGATGAGAGAGCACATTAACATGTGACCTGCATGTTCTTAAAATTATGCCAGTGGCAGTGATTATTTATGGTAAGAATAGGGGTTCTACAGCACACAGCTTCAAATGAATTTACAGCCTCTGATGTAGTGGCTACTAGTGGCTCATGCAATGACCTACATTTTAAAGGTGCAGCCCATACAATTTTCAATTTTACAATTTAGGCATTTAGCAGACGGCCAGACGCTCTTAATCAAGAGCGACTTACAATAAGCAAGGTAATATCAATACAATAAGCAAGGTAATAGCCTACATCAGTACAATAAGCGGGTGCACGTGTCTCCTTTCCGACATCTAACCCTATCCCTAACCCTAACCCTAACCCTAACCTCTATGGAAGTGTTGCCACTCCGACAATAAGAAGTCACTGTCGGAATGTAGACACGGTTCTCTGAAGAACCGTGTCGCTTGAGTGTCCTTCCTTCCTTCCGTATCCTCGTGACCGTCCGTATCCTCTGTGATGTCAGTGTGATGTCAGCGAGTTGTGACATCACTTCCTGTACAGGGCGGCTACACGAAATGTGGATAACACTATATATGGAGATAGTCCAGTCCATCATGTCATATGGGACTACCGTCATAGAAAGTAGCCATTGTTAGGCCGGAGTCATTGGCTGTCTAAACATGGAGATGTGGATAACACTATACATGGAGATAGTCTAGTCCAATATGTCATATGGGACTACCGTCATAGACAGTAGCCATTGTTAATCCGGAGTCAATGGCTGACTGTCTGTACAGGAAGTGATGTCACATGACATACTTTTTATGCCCACATATGAGTCCTAACATGGAGATGTGGATAACACTATATATGGAGATAGTCTAGTCCAATATGTCATATGGAACTACCGTCATAGCACCCCCCCCCCCCCCCCCATAAGCAAGGTCATACACGGTAGACCAAGCACCTAATCAGTAAAAAACGTTATAAACTAAAAATGCTATCTAGTTTTCATGTAGGCCTATGGTCATTGAGGGTAGCCTTTTAGTGCTATAGACCATGACTAGAGTGCCAGGCAGCTTGTCTGAAACGTTAATTGGAAATTAATTCAAAGCCATAGGCCTACATGTGCAGAATTTCCAGGGGATTGGATTATTATAACACATTATAACACCCCCAAATCCCAATTATTGCCACACGCCCACGTTTGGGCACAGGCACAGGGCACACACACACACACACGCACGCACGCACGCACACACGCAAGCACATGCACACACGCGCGCGCCTATCACAAACAAAGCCTGCACGCGCGCGCAACTCGTAAGCTCTCAAATATTTGTCCACGGTGCAGAAGTGTGGCAGCAGTAGTATTTGCTTTGCCAAAGTTTCGGTTCTCTCCCAATCGCGGGTCGCAACGAAACATGGTTCAAGCGAACCGCGTCACCTTCCCACTGAGGCCTACTGTATGTGTTTATTTATAAAGCAGGGGGTAGGTAGGGTGGGGGCGAGGGCACTTCCTCGGTCTATCTGGGGTCACGCAATCCTCTCAGCGTGGATCCATCCATACATGAATGGTGGGCTCGCACGGCCACACCATTCAATGTCGATCCCTGATTGGTTCAGTGCACGTCAGGAAACACTCTCTCTCAGGGTATATATAATGTTGTGGCAAAAGGCGTGACAGTTCCAAGAAACCCGAAACCCCAAAGATAATTGGCACGCAACAAAACAATTTGCACTGCAGAGAATTCAAGTCAATCGTCAGAATTCAAGTCACTTGTTTTGGGGTGACTGTCTGACTGCAGAATGAGGTCGCAGATCCAAAAGGTGCCGCAGATACTGGAGCTGCTGAAGAAGAAGTCTGTTGGACTGCAGCACTTCAAGCCAACATCCTCGGTGTGCGTGCTGGAGGAGAAGGATGCTGCGGTGGAGGTGGAGGTGTCCGCGTGCCCTCACCACCACGCTGCTGCTGCAGCTGCTGCTGCTGCTGCGTCCAGAGCGCACAGTGCGCACAGAGCGCACTGCAGCCTGGACGCGCTGCCCGGTCCCACCAACTGGCCCCTGTTTGGAAGCCTGATAGAACTCCTCCGCAAAGGAGGTCTGACGAGGCAGCACGAGGCACTGGTACAGTATGCATTTCTTACCGCAGTAGTGTTTGTTCTTGTGATTTTAAACGTGTTATTGAGACGTAAAACCCCATTAAGACGCGAGACTGCATGCTTCTAAAAATGTCTTCTGAATCCTAACAAGTCTACTGAAAAACCTATGTTTCTATGTGAGTGGTGGTATCATATCAAGCCTCAGAATGATAAGTAGGCTATTTGGCCACGGACCCCATCTCAAAATAGAAACAAAGATTTTAGTTAAAACATGTTCGCTTTAGAAGTAGCCTATTTAAAGATTTGCACAAATCTTCATGAGTTTACATACTTTTTTTGCTTCTTTAAGTTCTAAACGTAAACGTTTGCAATTTATATTGAATTTTGGTATTCATAATGCACTTCCCAGGTTGACTATCATAAGAAATTCGGGAAGATTTTCCGGATGAAACTGGGCTCATTTGAATCGGTCCACATTGGCGCTCCCTGCCTGCTGGAAGCGCTCTACAGAAAGGAGGGGAACTACCCCCAGAGGCTGGAGATCAAGCCATGGAAGGCATACCGAGACCTCAGAGACGAGGCGTACGGGCTCCTCATTCTGTAAGTAAAGCCTGCTAGGTTCACATCTGTCCTTGACTCCTT
Organism: Nannobrachium achirus; assembly: GCF_963921795.1. Taxonomy (NCBI): domain Eukaryota; kingdom Metazoa; phylum Chordata; class Actinopteri; order Myctophiformes; family Myctophidae; genus Nannobrachium; species Nannobrachium achirus. The sequence goes on from NC_137815.1 coordinate 46,392,295, forward strand.
GCATTGTGTCTGCATTACAAATGGAATAGTTATAGTTCTATTACGCCTGCGGGAAGTTAAATGAACTGAGGAATGAATAAAACTCTCGTTTCCAGGGAAGGCAAAGCTTGGCAGAGGGTGAGGAGTGTTTTTCAACATAAACTCATGAAGCCCACAGAAGTGGTCAAACTTGATGGCAAAATAAACGAGGTAAGTCTGATCTCCTATGTGATGATGGCCCATTCCTTATGCTACCCTCATGCTTTTGTTCATATTAACTGACTTTGTTTTTGTCTCCAAAATTAGGTGTTGGCCGATTTTGTTGCAAGAATTGGAAAAACAAATGTCAATGGAAATATTGGAGATTTGTACTTCGAATTGAATAAATGGTCGTTTGAAAGTAAGTTAATTGCTTTATATTTTACAATTTACTAAAAATGAAAAGGATTTCTCTTGATTCTTATTACCTCATATCCTATAACTATATACAGTAGGCGAATTATTGATTATTAGTGTAGGCATATATGCTACATTCAACATTAGCTCTACATGAATTTAATTGGACATTTATTATAAGCCTTCATTTTCTATTAGAAAGAAATTCGTTTTTAGATATAGGCTACCTTAAGTTTCAGCATGAATTCTTCTAATCTCTGATCCGCATTACAGCCATCTGCTTAGTTCTCTACGACAAGAGGTTTGGACTCCTACAGGAGAATGTTAACGAGGAAGCAATGAACTTTATTACAGCTGTTAAAACTGTAAGTATGCTTGTCGTTGGAAGCAGCACCCACCTGTCACTTTAATGTTTAAATGAATGTCAATGCATTGTATCTATTACATCTAGTCATAATGAGAGGGCTTATCGTGTGATCTCTCCTTTAACTCAGTTTACACCTGGCATTTAGCAATGTTTACCCAGATCGCACTTCCACCTGCCTTTCATGCTTTATGTTCACTCTACGCGAACACATGTGCACAGAGTGTCACAGAGGACACATGCTAATGCAAAGGGGATCTCTGGCAGTAAGCCTTTCTTTGTATGCCTTGAAATAGTTCAACAGGTTCACCTCAACCGGGGTCAGCTACGCCACATTCACTGATGCAGCAATCCACTATCTCCACGCTCTATGAGTACAGTGGGATTTTACTGGGACAAACCGATAGCCTATACTGTACCGGCAGATAGTAGGATGTACTGTAATGTAATGTAATGTACAGTATGTTTACAAAGGTCTTACATGCCAATGTGTGCAAGTGCAAGGGTTGCAGACCTTAGAAAAGAAATGGATCAAAGATTTTCACCCTCTCTCTCTCTCTCTCTCTCTCTCTCTCTCTCTCTCTCTCTAGATGATGAGTACATTTGGGATGATGATGGTAACACCAGTTGAGCTCCACAAGAAACTGAACACCAAGACATGGCAGGACCACACCGCAGCCTGGGACCGCATTTTCGGCACAGGTAGAACCCCATGCGCACACACACACACGCACACACGCACGCGCACACACACACACACACACACACACACACACACACACACACACACACACACACACACACACACACACACACACACACACACACACACACACACACACACACACACCAACAGTAAGCACCACACTCTCAATATAGTTTCCTCAAATATACTGTCCTGAACCCCCTCCACGCACACACATACACACACGCACGCAGCCCCTTCCCGCACATGTGTATAAACTCACTGTACTCCTCCAAATGACGTGTGACTCACAAACTAGCATGAGCACAATTCCAGTCAGGTGGTAGAGAGACAGAGAGGGAAGGAAATAAAGACCTGGAGACCCGTACAGGTTCACTTTAGGTTCTCTCAGTGTTAATTGAACACTGCCGCTTTTAATGTGCGGAGGTGTCGCGTCGTCGAGGGGGTACGAGAGAGGTGGTAGAGGAACAAGAGACAGAGAGCAACTGAGAGGGAGAGGGGAGAGAGAGAGAGAACTGAATGCCTCAGCTACTCATGCTGCTGGTGACCGGGCAGAGCCCGAGTTGTAGTAAACTGAATGACCTGAGGGGGAGAACGCTGCCAAATGTTTGTTGTAGCAGGTGGGGCGGGGGGGGGGGGGGGGGGGACACAGAGAGGAGATGATAGGGCTTTGCCACCAACCGTTTGTTGTGCTATTTACTTGGCACTGACTTTTATGACCCCACTCTTTATCTATACCCTTCTCCAACACACACGCACACACAAACACCCCACCTCCACTCCCCCCACCCCCATATAAACACTGAGTGCATGTACATGTTGTTCTAGTGGACAAGTTCACAAGATAAAAGTGGTCGAGGGCTTTAACAAGTACCAATAGTCGATGGTGCATGTGAGTGAGGTCATTTTAGTTTGTTTGCTGAAGAGTACTTGGAGTACAATTAGACAAGTAGTTGGTTTGTTTGTGGTATACAGCAATTGTGGACTTTCCAACAAAAACAGTAAAATAATTTCTATGATCAGGAAACTTTTAAAAGCCACACAAACGTGCAAAGGTCCTCTCTGTTAACTGCCATGACAAGCCACGGAATGGCAACCAGCATCAAAGTGCTCACTACCAGCCCCCTCCAATCCCAAAGTATCTGTATCCAAGGTATCCCAAGGTCTGTCTCCCAATCTGAGAGTGCATTCTTTCCTTATCCTTGTGAGATGGTGGTGAGCACTTTGATGTTTGTGCCATTTGTCCAAGATATATCCCTAGTCCTGAATCTCAAGTAATAATTAAATTAAACTGTATTTCAGAAAATATGAACACACAAAAGATATCACAACATTGTGTGCAAAAGATACTAACGTTTCCATGTCAACCTTTCTGAGAGTATACAGCACATGATAGCCTGCCTAACAATTTGTGTTTCAATCTTTTTCATAGCCAAAGTCTACATAGACAAGAAGCTAAAGAGAGGTGCTACTGGAGCTCCTGATGACCTCATTGGTGACATCCTGCACAACAGTTGCCTGTCTAAGAAGGAGCTGTACGCAGCCATCACTGAACTGCAGATAGGAGGTGTAGAGACGGTGAGTCACTCTGTAGTGCATCTAGCTATGTACACTTTCAGGCTGTAAACAGTAACAAATCAGCTGCCAACTTTTGTAACCATTACCCTGGGAAACAGCCGTTAGTTAGCCTACAGAAGGTGTTCATAAGATTTGTTTTGGTCGATTAAATACCAGCACAGGTTGTTCTCAGTTTAGTTTGAGCCTACTCCTATACTCCTAGTGGTATAAGCAGCTGACAAGGGGTTATCACACATCGTAACAATAGACTCAAAACTAGCTCACATGAGATAATTCAAACCTTTGCCTCTATTCCTGTACAAGGGAGGGGTGTGGGGGCTCTCTTCACCCCAGGAAGGAAAACAACTGTTCTTACAGTTCTTCAAATACGGAGAATGAAGTGCAGTGCTGTGTTCTACCTGTAACGCACACATACGGCGTCTGCACTCGGAAATGGGGTGTATTTTACTGAGAAACCTACTGTTCGTAAGCTCCCTCTAGGAGGACCCCACTCTGGAATGCACTTAGTAGCTGCCTCACTAAATGAAGCCCCCCTTCCCTCCTTTCCTCTCTCTTTCTCCTTCTCTCACTTTCTCTCCCCTCTCGCCTCCCTGCATGCTTATGCTTTCTAGACCGCCAACAGCATGCTATGGGCTATTTTCAACCTGTCACGTAACCCTGGTGCCCAGAGGAAGCTGCTCCAGGAGATCAGAGAAGTGGTGCCGGCGGATCAGGATCCATGTGGCGAGCACCTCAAGAGCATGCCCTACCTCAAGGCCTGCCTCAAGGAGTCCATGAGGTACAGTAAATCTTGGGTGAAACACAGGCCCAGGGGCCCCTTGACTACATGGTTGAGCGGTACTAGGAAATGGTTTGGAAGGGGGGGAGGGAGGGGGGGGTGATAATAAAAGCGCTGGGGAAGTCTGTCACAAACAGTTAAGTACCATATATACAAAGAACAGTGGAGAGGGAGATGTTTATCAGCAAACTGCTGATATTTGAGAATAGAAATCTAAAGACATTTTGTTTCTCAATGTCTTGAGAAATTTGTCAAAGGAGAGAGGACACAAATCAGATATATACACTGTGGGCTTTCTTGCATCATCGCTGTTAGCCAGTATCACAGAGATTAAGAAGCAAACCTGGACGTCTCTCAAAACCCGACTGGCGGGATGTGGTGGAAGCCAGCAGCGGTCGCTGTCATATTCAAAACCGCTCCCCGTTTTTCACCCACCCATCCCAGTCCCCGTCTTCCTTGTGTAATCACAAGGTGTTTTTTACCATGTTCATCACTCAGGGAATGTTTATAACCACTGACAGGAGATTACATCTTGTTACAGACTGCCTTTTGAAAAATGTTTCCGTATGTTTAGCTGTCACCAAACGCTTAGATAATGCATGTCTTACTTTCTCTTCTGTGTGACCATATTTCCAAGCACTTATTTATTTTCTTTCTTTTTTCTTTTTTTCTGTCTTTCCCCTCTCCTTTTCCAGGTTATCCCCATCAGTTCCATTCACGAGTCGGACCCTGGACAAAGACACTGTGTTGGGAGATTACGCCATTCCCAAAGGAGTAAGTAGCTTACTCCTCGCTCCCTGCATACAGTATGAAAAAGAGCAGATTACCTTCTCATATCAAATGACATTTGACTCAAGTGAAGCATGTTTGAAAACAAAAACTACTAAACTATACTGTACTGATCTGTGCTAAGTCTGAAATGGGGAAAATCTTATAACACGGGCTTATAACACGGGCTATGCAGTTCATTGCCAGAAGGGATCAGATTTACAGTAACTCATTCTGCATTGAGCATTTACTCCATTTGGTCAATGTACTGTAATCTGTTTTAATAAAATGATGATGATGATGATGATGATGATGATGATGATGATGATGGTGATGGTGTGGGTTGGGCCTTTGTGGGATGCATGTACATCACTGATCAAATCCCATACAAATATAATAATATTCAAAATGACTTTGATTATGAACATTGTTAATACAACTTGTATTGTTCAAACATCCAGTACTATAATAGTGTTTTATTTTATTTTTTTCCTGTTTACAGACAGTTCTAATGATCAACTGTCACGCGCTGGGGTCCAACGAGGAGTACTTTGATGACACAAAGCAGTATAAACCGGAGCGCTGGCTACGAGAGAACAGCACCATCAACCCCTTTGCCTTTGTGCCCTTTGGCATAGGAAAGAGGATGTGCATTGGCCGAAGACTGGCAGAGCTACAGCTGCAGTTGGCCATGTGCTGGGTAAGACCAAGACTCCAAGGGCATAGTTTATTGGCAAATTTCAGATAAAAATAAAAAATAAAAACAGCCCACGTATAAAATGATACATTGGTTGGTTGAGATTTTACAGAACATAGAGAATGTGTTACAATGGATAGCTTAAGTTGTATGGTGGACTAATTGATGTGATTTATAAAAGACAAATATATGACATATATACTTTCAAATTATTTAGGATTAAAGCTTACCAACAGCTGGCATTTCCCCATCAATTGGCTTTTTTTTTTTTATCAACTACCTAATTGCCCTAATTGGTTTCTCATTTGATCTCTTCCTGTGACAGCTGGTCAGAGACTATGACATTGTGGCAACAGACAATGAACCACTTGACGTGATCCATTCTGGACTATTGGTTCCCAACAGGGAACTGCCGGTAGCCTTCATCAGGAGATGAGGCCAGAGCAAGGTGTGTTCCCTTGATTCTGCCTTTATTCAGCTAATTCATTTGGATACCGTATCCTTTTCTTTAGAGATGAGAATAATGGGAATGGAGGTCAACAAACTGCAATACACTTGACAGTTTGATTCATTGTAAATGCTTAAACACATGGTTATCCAAAATGTGTATTTCGTTAATTAATTCTTTCTGTCTTCTGTCTCTTACCCAGGTTCCATATTCAACTCTCCTGGATGTAGTAACAGAAACATGATACCTCTGTTGCCATCTTGGCCTTAAGGGTCTGTAACTCCCTTTATTGCTGCTCTGTAAATAGAAAAGAAAAAGGTTACGTGAGAACTAACATTCATGTAATTGTGCCAGAAATACCTCAAACTTATATATATATATGCAACTATTTAAGCTACTATGTATGACGGTTACAGTAGTTGCTGACCAAAACACTGCAGCTGTTATGTATAACTTGTTTCAGGAATGTTTTTTATCTCGGATGTAGAGGTCAGAATAATTACTTTATGTTATACAATGTTTCCATGTATCATATTAAGTTATACACTGCATAGGTCAAAGTGTTTTTGTTTTTTATTATTATGTATATAAACTGCAATAATAGTGTTGTAATGATGTACATTGTTGTTTTTCTTAGACATGATATTTGATTCATATAAAAATAAAGGAAATGTATTTACAATGGTGCAGTCTGAGTGGCTTTGGCAAATTTCCAAGATTTGGAATTAAAGTATTTGGCCAGAACATTTCACAGCTTTAGGGACATACAGTATCTTGAGCCAAGCTTTTCTCAGATTTCTCAGTCATTTATCAGACCTGATAAGCCTTCAAAGTATTGTGTAACATCGCGGCATTGTATTTAACGAAAACACATAAATCATGTCCAGGTGGGGGAGGGGGGGCACCATTCTCGGTCGAGGTCTCCCTGGCGTTATTGATGACATGCTCGTTATATATGAAAATATCAATTATGCCGAAATTGTTAAACCTTCACTTTGATCATATGGATGTTGGGTGGTCAAAATTGAATCTTTGTCCCAAATAGACAGTCAAATCTTCTGCTGTCAGTAGAAAGTCATTTTGGCCTATTGATGACACAGGAAAGATGGAAAATTAAGCACAACGCATGCTATGCACGGAATGTCCGGTCGTGGGGGGTGGGATGCAGAGGTTGTAACACCGTCAGTAATTCTAACTGGGCCGTACAAGGCCCCCCAAAAATTATGAGTAGGGGGGCCCACAGCACTTCTTGCACATCTGGTCCTTGTGGGACAGATATACACCGCTGGTTCTGCCTGAATCTCAAGATGCATTACTTGCTTAAAACTTTAAAGAACAGAGGTTTGTTCACATCCATGTGCTTGTGTACGTTACCAGTTTACACCATAATAGCACTCCTTCAAAGTTAATTGGTGATGTTCCTTTATCTAGACCTGGGATGTTGCTTCAGTGGAAGGGGTATGAGCCCAGTGTTTCTCAAATGGGGGTACATACGTGCACCCCTAGGGGTAGGTGAAGATACTACAGGGGGGTATGTAAGAGAAAGTGGAGAATGGGATAATACATTTAATGTTATGTTTAGCCTAATGATAAAACATTGACAAACTTTGTGTGAACCTGCTGATCTATAAAATGTTAGGACCACAATGGAAACAAGTCCCCAGGATGTTTTTGAGTTTTTTAGCCTTAATGTCTTACAGTACCACATGCTGTTTACATTTCTGACTAATAGAGTAGCCTATTCAATCAATGAATCAATCAATCAATCAATGTTACACCAAATTAAATGAAACGACTTGCCTAGCACAACTGTTATTGAATAGAAAGCAATACTTATTTGAACATAATGTGAACATACTGTATTGACTTAAAAACTAGACCTATACTGAAATGTTATGGCCTCAGTTTAAATCTTTTCAGGAAGCACTAATTGCATCTCCTTCACTTCATTTTATCATAATACTCTTCAAAATGTGGGTTGCCATTCATTCATAGCATAGGATATACGCTTTTCTCTTCAGATTTATAAGAAGAATATTGTATTGTAGTCAGGTGGTTTATGAGTCAGGTAAAGAGGGTACTTGGATTTAGAAATCAAGGAAAGGTAGTACTGAATCCACACCAAGTTATTTAACCTTTTTTTCTTTTTACATTTTGGTTCATGTTGGGGACAACAGGGCGTTGAAATCAAGAGGGGGAGTTATGAGGCTAAATTAATCTATAGTATTAGCCACTATTGGGTATAAAGGTATATAGTCGTCTACTTATGAAATGGAGGGAAAAAATCTAAGCTAGCTGGGGAATGTAATTGATATTCTTAAAAAAAAATGGAATGCCACTCAGGTACGTTATTGCTGTGCCATTGTTTTGATCTGTACAGTATTGATCTAGTTTGATCTTCACTGGTGAGGATCGGTGTGACCAAAATCCATGATGACGTGACGTCATATAATAATGAATTGGTAAAAATGTAAAGTAGGACAGCACTGAAGATATTTTCTGGGGACATTTGAGATCCAGAATGGATAGCAAATATCAAAATAATGTAAAAGTTCATACATATAGTGTGACTCTAATGTTGTCCAACTCACTATTAATAGTCCACTTAACAATTGTAATGGCAGCATCATTCAGAACTCATTGACGAGACTTGAATGGAAGGCTTTCTTAAAAACTAAATTAAAAGTTTGATGACAACACACATTTACACAATATAGGCCTATGTAGTGGGGTCCCTACTTTGTCTCTCTCTGCAGCTAAGGGGTCCTTTGGCTTGAACAAACATTGAAGACCTCTGCACGTGTTTGTTCAGTATGGGGGACTCCCTGTATCTCCATTAATAGAAAATACATATTAGTCACCAATTTCATCCAACCAGGAGAGAGAACAGAGAACCCAGTTATAGCTTAAAATGTATAGTGTTCCAGTTAAACAAGTGAAATGGGATGTGATGAAACAAAGAAATGAAATTCTTTGTTTCATCACATCACATCCCATTTCACTTGTTTACCCTGTATGATATTTCTCTCCAGGTTGGATCAAATTGATATTCCAAGCTGAAAATGTATTTTATATGGTGGAGCTGGAAAGAAACGAAGATCCCTGCTATGGAGCAAACACTCAATAGCAATATGGGAATATGATTTATTTGACACTTATTTTGAAAAAAGACACCTATTTAAAAATACTTAAGTTATTAGTGTCCACAATTCAGTTTATAATGTGATTTTTGATAGTCTCTGAAAATTTCACTATTTGTGCCCCTCTACATTATATAACCTTCCAAATGCAAAATCTACTCACTCCACCACTCAGATGGTGGGTGGCATGTTAACTTAAGCATGTTAACTAAGATAAATGGCGCCCTCTATTGTTTGGCATGGAATTAGATGTACAGTTTAGTTATTCATCATATGCTGTTTTAAGTAAGTAAAGTAAGCCTTGCCAAGCCATGAGGCCCACAGGGCAGGAGCCTCCTGATTCTGTAGCGTGAGACAGCTTCATGTACAAGTACACCCCCTGGACATGACGCTATTATGTCACAGGGACTGACCCCCAATCCAACCCTTGATGCAGAGTGCCAAGCAGGGAGGCACTGGGTCCTATTTTTCTTCCCGACCGGGCTTCAAACCCCGACCTCCCAGTCTCAGGGCGGACACTCCAACCACAAGGCCACTGAGCTGGTTAATATGCTGCTTTACTAATAGTTTATTGTGGCTTTGTTTAATTATAATCTACATCGTAACACATAAATCTATCAAAAAATAAATCTGAAACTGATAGGCTACTACTGACATGTTTTTCTAGGAATGTGATCAAGGATGTGATTGCGGACTCTCCATGGAGCATGACTGTGGATTGATGCTTTATTATGCAAGAGGCAAGATACACATTAAGTCCAAGGGTGTTTTTATTACATAGTTTAGTGTGTTTTTAATGAAAAACATAATTGTTTAATGAATCTATCATAAAAAAGAATCAAAAAAGATAAATGAGAAAATATATTTCACTACAAAAAGTTGCTATTTTCTATTAAACATTACAATTCAACAGTGAGAGACATGTGGTCCTTTCCTGATTTCCGACACATTGATCAACTGATCAATGTATGTGGAGTGAGTGTTAACTTCATTACATTAGTTAGTGTGGTTGCCCCTGCAGAGCAAAAAGACTTTATTCCATCCATCCTTCCATCCATCCATCTTCCAGGGCCTCCTAGATAAACTTTATTTCGCGGCGCCACTCCTCCCAGTTTTTGGACCATGTCAAATGGACCGGCTTCATCGGGAATCGATTCCTTGCATTTTGCAAAGAGATACGTTATTATAGTTTAATTTATATAAATGTATTCGTGAATTAATTTTCTCCATTGACTTTAATTCAAAATAAAACTTTTCCCAAATATGGAGATGACTGACATCATAGACCACATGAGACTGACACAGTATGTCCACATATGGACATTCCAAGATATGGGCTTAATATTGATGACATCATGGGCATAAAAGAGACAAGGACGGAATGGTTAGCACCGCTCGAATAGGGTCGAGGACTGACAGATACAGAGACATTTGCAAGGGGGACTGCCCATAAGTCCGAAGGTTCATTAGTCTGAAGGTTCATTAGTCCGAATTTAGTTAGAGTTACTGAGGTTAAGGTTAGGATCAGGGTTAGAGTTGGGCATAGTATTCTTAACAAATTCAGACTAATGAACCTTCGGACTAATGAACCTTCGGACCAAAGTTAACCAATGTGTTGTTAAACAGCATACTGTATATGACCCTAAATTGCATCCTAAATTGAATCTGTTTCAATGGCGTATTGGTTTGGTTAAAGCTTGAGATACTTATTTATAAGCCATATCCATTAAGCAACTTGACTGATAAAGGAAATGTGGTTGCCTTAAGGCGAATCATGCTTGCAAAGGTATTTCCTTTATCAGTCAAGTTGCTTAATGGATATGGCTTATAAATAAGTATCTCAAGCTTTAACCAAACCAATACGCCATTGAAACAGATTAAATTTAGGATGCACACACTGACACGAGTTTAGAGTGGCACACACTTACAATAAGCTCTGGTCGGGCAAGATAAACTTTGCATCTTTTTTGCTGAAGCAAAACAAGTACAGCAGAACTACTGTTGGTGTAGGGCCTGCACCAAAATGTACATCAAAACTAACTAACAGTGATGTTTAGAAATATTTTACTGACATACAGGTGGTGTTGTAGAACAAGCAATTTTAATGATATACTGTAGGCCGTGGCATAGTTTCTTGCCCCAACAGAACAAACTGTAACCAAGTAGTATTGAGGTGATCAGCACACTAAATTGTGCATTTGATTTGATTTTTTTTTGTTTGTTTTCTTTAGTCCTGTATGCGCTTTTCCATTTTGAGGATGGTGACCCTGGTCACCTTCACCATCCACCCCGGAACGTGTACAGTGGTGTGTGAGAGCACATGGTTGAACCCCATCTTCTTGTACAGAGCCACAGCTGCAGCCTGTGTGGAGCTGGTCTCCAGCACCACACTTGCGAAGCCGCGCTCTTTGCAGAAGTCAATCACTGTCTGGGTCATCCGAGACCCCAGGCCAGATCGCCGGCAGGACGACGAGATGATCATCCTGAATAGCTCGCCGTACTCCTCTGTCCCGCTCTGTTTGGAAACTACGGCCACTATGCCAACAAGCTGTGATCTCCCATTGACCTCGGCCTCTGCCACCCAGAAGCAGCCGTTGGGCCGAGAGAGGTAGTTGGCAGGGATGTCCAGCATGTCCGTACGGAGCCTCCCCCGGACGTAGTCGGCATATAACTCATGGCAGCAGTAGTAGACAAACCCCATCCAGCCTCCTGCTAACACCAAGGCCCACAGCGCGGAGCTCAGGAGGTAGCCAACAGCGCAGGCGCCGAGAGTGATGCCGAGGTAGAGAGGGCTGGTCATGGCATTGTAGAAACATGGGTTGATGTGCTCCAGGATTCCGTCGCTGAAGAGGCTCAGAACGGCATCTTTGTCCGAGGAGTCGCGGTACCGACGGATCACCAGCTGCATGTCTATAAGACAAGATAATGAAATGAATTAAGGTAAATATCCTCCATTCACATTCAAGTTCTTTGATTATGTCTTTCTTGAAGGGTGTGTGTTGAGCTACATGAACATTATATTATATATGTAACAATTTGTGCTGATGTCGGGGATCTCAATATATGGGTGTGTGCCCATATTTGGACATAATCTGGGCACACAGACAAACCCAAAGACAAATCAAACTTTATATAATGTAGATTATTCTTTACAAGGAGGAGAAAATGTGTTCTGCGTGTTCCAGTACTCCAGTAACACATTGACACGGTTATTGTGTGGGTGAAACAGGCTCTCTCTCTCTCTCTCTCTCTCTCTCACTAACATTTGTACCTTTTCCTATGCAAACTTCTAATAGTCTTCAATCAATCAAAGATGTATATTTTCGTTATATATATTTGTGTGCATCATTATGACTTCTATACATTTCTGTATTCTTTTTTAATCATGTATTTATGTATATTATATGTATATTTTCATATGTATTTATCATATATTTAACTTATTTAGGCCTATAAATGAAATCATTAAATGTTAAATATTCAGTTTATAAAAAAAAAAATCAAACCTCGGTTCGAAGTGAAGCGGTGAATCTTAGTATAGAATTGTGTGGAGAGTCGGTATGACAGCCGGTATAATAGGTTTTCTTCTGCTAGATTTTCAATGTATTTACTCTTGTCTGCCTTAAAGGAGTAGTTCACCCCCAAAATGACTTTTTTTCTATTGATTACTCATGCCATGGAGACTAGAGTTCAATAATATTTTTTGGTTTTTGTCGCATTCCTAAGACAATAATGTGATAACAATTAATTTACCCCCATTCATTCCGGATGGTGACCCGTTTCTATCCGGAATCAATGGGGGTAAATTTACTCAAATCAAATTTTTGTCTTAGGAATGTGACAAAAACCAAAAAATATTATTGAACTCTACTCTCCATGGCATGAGTAATCAATAGAAAAAAAGTCATTTTGGGGGTGAACTACTCCTTTAATGCTCCTTTTTACCATTCTGTTAGCATCTGTATATTCTTATTGTGCCTTTACTTTTGCTCTTATGCGGCTATTTGTCATGCATGTACAAGACAGATAACCCTGAAGGCCAAATTATCATGTGAAGCTTGACCAATCCTCAAAGTATCCATTCATCTGCCCGGGAGGGACACCGCACCATTCATCCGACCGGGAGGGACACCGCACACATATTCTGGACGTACAGGACATATAAAGCCTATTCATTCTGAACTGAAATGACCATATATGGACATGGGACACACATTTTGCTTTTTGGAAATGCCTATTCATTCTGGACTGATATTTTGCACGTACAGGACAGAAAAAACCTGTTCATTCTGGCCTGGAGTGACCATATATGGACATGAGGTGACATACATTGTGTTTTTGAAAAACCCTGTTCATTTTGGACTGAGTTCACCATATATGGTAATTAAACGGACATTCTGTTTTTGAAAAAGCCTGTTCATTCTGGACTGAAATGACCATATATGGGCGTGATACACACAAAGCCATTCATTGGAAGCGGTTTTCACCGCTTCAAAAAAAAAAAAAAAAAATACAAAGAAAACAAGCCCACTCCATCACCATCATTATGCCTAATGTAGCTTAGTTTTCTTTTGCCATTTTCTTTGAGCCAATACAATTAATTAAAAAAATATATAACTTTAGAAAACCACTTTTTTCTTTCTTTAGCTATTAGTAGCCTAGTGACCTGGGTAATGTTCTCTCAGGATTGCTGAGTTGCCTATGTTTTTCATGAGGTTTAATTCGTATTTGACAGAAAATATTCTACCGTTTCCTGCAGCTGTAGCAGTAGCACCAATCTACTAGAAATTCCACTCAATCCAGCATAAACGCACGCATTAGGCTACTAACATAAAAATACCCTTTACACCGGATCGCTTGTTTTATATAATATACTTACTGTAGTAGGCCTAGAAGTACGAACGAGCCCGTCAAGCCCACCAACACCATAGCTAGTAGTATAGAGTTATAACGGAGGTAACAGAGTTAAGAACGCAAGGTACAATCAGCGAGCAAGGATTTTACATCCGGTTTGTGGACATCAAAATAAAGTGGCGCCGGTGGCCTTTGTATCCGTATGAGATCATTGAGGTGCGCTTGTTTTCGGTGGACAGACTAGACGGTGAGTTAAAGAGAAGCAAGCGACTGTGTTTTGTCTCCGCCAGGCCGAAAGGCAAGTCCAAGGCCTAGAACAGTGGTTCTCAATCCTGTGGGTCGGGACCCCAAATTATTTTGGGGGGTCCCCAGATGATTAGGCTGGCCGAGCACGGACGTTCTATGACCCAGAAGGGCCAGAGCTCTTAATTGCTCCCTTTGAACTTCAAAGGGTAAACAAGGCACTCGTTCTCCTGCTACACCATCAACATGTGGAACGCCCTTCCACAAGCCCTAAAGGAGAGCAAATCCCTAGCCTCCTTCAAAATTGGTATGAAAAGTCACCTTCAGACAGCTGCTACCCGTGACTTGTAAATAGACTAAGCCCCCATGCTCCCCCCCCCCCTTTTCTCTTTTTCTGCCTTTGTATTTGATGTTATGCTTTTGAAACTGATATTATCCTAGATAAAGTACTATGTTCTATCCGTCTGTCTTTCAATGTTATATGAGATACTTAAAGTGTGGTTCCTGTGGAAATAAGCCTCGGCTTTCTAGGATCTCCTTTTAGTTGACCTTGTACCAGTGATTTGTACTGTCATGAAACTGTACTTTTTTTCTATTGCAAACTTCTAATAAATTCTTCAATCAATCAATCAATCAATCAATCAATCAAGGGGTTGTGAACGATGCAGGCCTATTATAATTGATTGTGCCATAAAAGTGTGTAAATGAAAGCATTTTAGGTAAAAAGTCCTTAAATTGTCACTTTAGAAATGTGCTGATACCCTCTTAAACTTTAAGTTGGTTTGTTTACTGTTGAGTGAAAAAACAATGTTTCACATTAAGCTAATCATCTGGGGACCCCCAAAAATAATTTGGGGACCCTAGCCTGATTTCAGAGAACCAGTTCGCTCGGAGAGTGGGCGGGTCTATGGGCTGGAGCCAGGCAATGGGGACCCCCCTAGGGGTCCCGACCTACAGGTTGAGAACCACTACATTTTCGTAGCCTACCAATTTAATCCAATCAGGAGAGAACTCTCATAGGATACAGAATAAACAAGTGAAAGAGCTGGAGAGAGTGATGCTGAGGTAGAGGGCCGGTTATGACATTGTAAAGTGTATTATAGGCCTATCGTTGCTGTCGGCCAGACACATTGTATCTCAGCTTTTTATTTTCATAAATGAATGCTCTTCTCAATAATACAAAGGTTTCACAGAAAAGTAGTGAAAATAGTCGATCTAAACAAGCTCACAACATGCATTGTTTTAAAATAATAAAAAAAGGTTTTAGACAGCAACAATTAGTAAACTAGTAGACCTACCTAGTTTATCATTGTAGCTAAAAAGAATTGTATCATCAACCCATTGCATGCCAAAACAATCATCATCCCAATGGATCATGGGGTTTAGACTTTACATTTCAACCGTAATTTCACCGTTATGTAGCCTAAAACCTTTTCATTTTCTTTATGATATTGGTATAAACAAGCTGGTTGTAAAGATTTGTTTAGCATCAAATCATGAAGGCCTAGATTTTTACAAAATAAAACAAAGAAAGCCCTTACTGTGTCTATATGGTGGCCTATATGCTTCTCTGATCCACATTCACATAGACAGGCTCATGCAACACCTCTTTCTGTCATCTAGCCGGATTGTGCCTGTGTGAGTTCTAGGGTTAAAGTCCAAACACCATACACACACGCACGCTGGCACACATGACAGAGATAGGCCTGACCCGCGCAACGCCATAACTGCCCTTCACTGTCCATTATAGAGTGCTTAATTGTGCTGACTCTGAAAAGTGCAACTATGTTATAGCTCACTTGTGTAGAACCATTAACTTTGCACAGTATATAATTGTTGGGACGGGGTTAGTCCACATATGGTCAAAGTGCACTGGAACATATGTATACAGGCATGTATGTCCAATATAACATCTGCAGCAGCAGTTGGCACAGCACGGCCCGGTGGAGTTTTAATCAGTTGACTTGACTTTCATGAAATATTGTACATTGTACTTAACACACAAATTTCCCCCTTGGGATAATAAAGGTATCTATAGTATCTATCTATCTATCTATCACTTTTCAGCAGCATTCTCTTAGCATTTGTTTCAGGGGGTGGTGGACATCATTTATTTCATTCTGATTAAACAAAAAAAAAGTTTTTTCTTTTTTTACCACCTTGGAGGGCCCTTGATGCCCAGGGGCCCCTGGACGCATGCCCAAAGTGCCCATATGGTACACTGTTAAATATTACCAGGATCTCACAATACTTTACATTATTATTTCACAATATAATACTGTATTCTGAATATTACTGTGTAATCACACCATCATCTGTGATAACACAACAAATGACTGTACTCTAAATTGTTATCAGGATTACACAACACTTTACAATATATCTCACAATAAAATATTGTGTTCAGAATGTTACTGTGATATCACAACAAATTACTTGTACTGTGCTGCATTGTGGGATTACATTTCAAATTTATATCCATTGTGAGAGGGAAAGCAGTGAACTGATGGTGAAGATGGAATTATGAAATTATGAAGTCAATTTCAATTCAAAGGAACTTTCAGAAGTCATGTGAAGTTCATAACATTGCTCTGATAAGGTAAGTCACGCTCCTTTTTTACCCCCTCCACCTTAATGACAACTAGTTGTGCTTTCGCGTGTGGTTCAGTCTTGCTCCAGCAATGTATGTGTGCTGCAGGCTCTGAAGTAGCACTGCTTCCCTGCTGACGTGCGCCTGTCGAGCGGCAGAAGACACCCAAGCACACCGGTGAACCGGCACCGAGCGACGCGCGCCACTATGAGCTTGTATATCTGCTATTAGTTAAAGCGGTGTGTGAGGGAAACACACATTTAAACTGTCGAGTTAAATGTGTATTTCCCTTACAAACCACTTCAACTAAATAGCAGATATACAAGCTCATATTGGCGCGCGTCGCTCGGTGTATACGCCAAGCCGTTTCACCAGTGTGCTTGTGTGGTTTCTGCCGCCGATAGGCTGCACGTCAGCGGGGCTTATTTATATCATGTCGGCTGCTTACTAGCTAGCGGACCGCGGTAGAGAACGTTCCCTGCCCGGTTCAATACGGCCGACGCGCGTGGAAGAACTCCCCGCGACGCACGAGTTACAGACCCACACGGGTCCATTTGGTTCCTATATCTATCATTTAGCTGTGGACCATCTGGAACTCCATCACTCGGACGCGATAATGACCGGACACTACTTTGAGAACCACAGACAATCCTTGTGTCAGTTGTACGTATCCTTACGCCGGGTCCATTTGGTTCTTCTCAACTATATCAATGATAATATTTGCACCGGGGGAGGTTTTATGCTCCAGTGTGGCTAAAAGTTGCTGTTGTAAAAGCAACCGATCCACAAGCCAAGCGTCACGACACATGGGAGCCTGTAGATCATTGGTTTTCAAAGTGGGGTACGGGACCCCGCAGGAGTCCTTCAGGGAGTTCCAGGGGGTCCCTGGCTAAATTATAACAGGTCCATTTTGTTCCATTTGTACATTCTGAGAGTTAAATTAACATATATCATCTCAGAGATAGAAATACCATTACATATGTCCTGGGGGTCCTTGAAATTAAAATGGAATCACTACAGAGCCTTCAAAATCTTCTCTTATGGGGGTCCCTGGCGTATATCTTTTCAAATGGACGTCCACTGGCTGATAAGTGTTAAATTGGGGTTTGTGGAACCACAAGTTTTGAGAACCACTGCTGTAGAGATGGTCTATATTCGACGGGTGACACCATCAGATTAATGATTGATCATTAGCCTACCTGTGGTGTCTACTGCAGTAGGAGCTTAATTTCCGTCAAAAATCCCGTCATAAGTATAATGTCCTTAAATCTTTATGCATGGATTAAATGTATATATTTAATTGCCTACATTAAAACTTTGTTTTGACTTTGATGGAATCTCCTCGCCCAGTCGCCCCTCCCCTTTCCTCCACATGTGAGACATTATGGTCATTAGGGTGACATAGGGTGATTTTTCCCCCCTTAATATCATAATGTAAACATACCTAGAAAATAATGTAAGTCAGAAAAATACTGGAATGTGTCTGAATAGAGATTTTATTTTTTATATTATCTTCATCAAATAATATTAAAGTAAAATAAACTGAACATTTTGGAAAGATTTCATTTATTTTAAACTGTACCAAACAGTACATGCCACAGAGTGATAAGCCACTCTGTGGGCATAAATACATTGTGTGTGTGTGTGTGTGTGTGTGTGTGTGTGTGTGTGTGTGTGTGTGTGTGTGTGTGTGTGTGTGTGTGTGTGTGTGTGTGTGTGTGTGTGTGTGTGTGTGCGTGCGTGCGTGCGTGCGTGCGTGCGTGCGTGCGTGCGTGCGTGCGTGCGTGTGTGTATTGTGGAATGCATTTAGCATTTCACCTCTTAACAATATCACACAATGGGTATCTCTGTTCAGGTGATATAATGAAGGATGCTGTCCATTGAAGAATAAGATGGGACCACGTGATGGCTACTGCAACTTCAATCTGCAGTATCCTTCCTGAGGATGGCACTTGTACTCTGGAGTTTATCCAAAGGTATTATACTTATAGGCTACTGAAAATGTATTATACTGAATTTAACATTGCTAATAGAATTTGGCATAGAATAATACAAAGTAGATCTAATGTGATTGACAGATTGATTGAGGTTCTAGATAAGGTTTTAGAGGTCCTGGAGAGAGTTTGGTGTCAGCTTGAGATCTCTTGGGCATGGTCAATCATTGAGGTGGTTGTTGTCTTGTCTTATTTATTTTACAGCTGTGTGCCACAGCCACTGATGTGCAGATGACGGAGAAATTACCAAGCACCCCCTGCTTGATTGTCCAAGGTAGATCAAAATAAAGTGAGTTGTGTCACAGTTTGTGATGTTGCTGATCATTGAAATTCTACTCTTGTTCAATTAGCATTTCACCTCTACAATATCACATAATGGGTATCTCTTTTCAGGTGATTTAATGAAGTCTATGGCCTGGATGCTGTCCATTGAAGAGCAAGTGTGATGGGACAACACGATGGGATCATTATTGGATAGCTGTGGTTTTCGCGATCTACTACAACTTCAATCTGCTCCTGAGGATGGTGTGTGTACTCTGGATTGGAGGTATTGTAACACTGAAATTGTACTGAAGCATTGTACTGGATTGCTTGCAACATTGATACTTGAATGTTACTTACTCTCAGTACTACTTTCTTTCTGTGGTGTAGGGCAGGGGTTTTCAAAGTGGGTGACAGGGTGCCGCGAGATCATTTGATAATATTTGAAATGTATTTATTTGGACAAATATTTAGTATCATTTAAACTTGAAGTACAGTTATTTTCAGTCAGTTCTAACCAAAATGGCTATTATCTCAACGTTTTCCTCTCAACCTAATCACTTTTCACTAGTTTAGTACATTTTATGGATGATAAATACAAAACTAACGGTTTTGGACATAAAAGGTTTCCACCCGACAACGATGATATGCTATAAATATAAGGTGCTGGGAGTGAAAATTATAATGTAGGGGTGCTTCGGATTAAAAAGATATTTATGGGGTACCCTGAGACAAAAAAGTTTGGGAACCCGGTGTAGGGTTTACTTAAGGGAAAGGGGAACTGCTGCATGTGCCTTGTATAAACGATGCAATATATGTTTATGTGAAAGTAAAAGTTGTTGTCTTGTCTTATTGTTTACAGGTGCTTCATGGGCATTAACCCTGAGAGAGGCTCCAAATCGAAGAAGCGTGGCGTATCAACCCACACGTGAGCACACTTTTGAGACAACTTGTGGACTTTGAATGGTCGATGGTATTCAGGACTCCAATATGAGACACACTCATACGCATTTGAGAAAACTTGTGGACTTTGAATGGTCGATGGTATTCAGGACTCGAATATGAGACACACTCATACGTGTTTCAGATGCCCTACTCTTGTTTGTCCAACTCCACCAGCCATTATTCTTATCTGGATATGTAAAATTGCCAATATTCTTTGCTGATGCCCTGTCACTTCATTCAGCAATGCTCGCCTCTTCTGTCTCGGCCTGCATGTTAGCAAGGTGCATACTGTAATCATTAGTTTGCTTTGTTCTTACCACTACTGTGTTGCTTTATACCTTCAGGACTTATGTGACTGAGTGCAAAGTTGAGGTGTACTTCACATACTTCGTGCCTGCTGAAGTGTGTTCATATAACACACAGGAGGGTTGCCAGATTTCTCCCCAAGTTGTGAAGGCAACCTCCATTTGTGTTATATGGACACATTTCACCTCTGTTCCAGCTGGCATGAGGGTGAGTAGATGAGTTATTTTGCAGTTAAAGGAACAGTTCACTCAAAAGTGAAAATGTTGTATCTACTCACCACCATGCTGATACAAAGTCAGGTGAATTTTTTTTTTGTCCACAAAATCACTCCTGGAGTTTCACAGGAAAACAGTGTTGCAGCCTCCTAAATAACTAAAGTCTATGACAACCAGTTTTCAAACTGGCCTCCAGACACCAGACCAAACTCCAGGAGTGTTTGTAGACTTAACACTTCTACTGAGTAAAGGCTTCATGTGTGGTTCTTCTTTGTCCATTTGAAATGTTGCACTTTGTATTGGAATTGTACAATAAAAAGTTTAAATGAATGAAGTTGTTTTTCCTTTCATTTTTTCTTTTAGCATGTTTGTGTATGTATGGTAAAATCACAGTTAAGGCCCATTCCCACTGAGCCAGATAACAGATAAAAAAATCTCTTTCTTCAGATATTTTTCCATTCAAAGTGGATGATAGATAGTTAGATACAGATAAAACAATATCTGTCACAGATAAAAGAAATATCTGTGGCAGATATTTTTTATCTGTATCTACCATCCACTTTGAATGGAAAAATATCTGGAGAAAGAGCTTTTTTTGTATCTGTTATCTGGCCCATTGGGAATGGGCCTATAAATTCAAATTTACAATATTTTACTGTATTAGATACAATTTACTGTAAATTTACAGTAAATTACTGCCTACTGAGCTGCCTTACATTCACAGTAATAGTGTAAAAATACAGGCAACTACTGTAATATCACAGTAAATAACTGCAATACATACTGCTAAATCACAGTAAATTACTAACATTTCACAGCTGTGAAATTACAGTAATTTACTGCGCAATATTTACTGTGAAAATTACTGTGAAAGTAATGCAATTATTAGCCAGTAATTTACTGTAAATTTACAGCGAATTATTTTACAGTGTAGATCCGGGCCTGAAAGTGTTGTGAACTTATAGATCAGTCATTTCGGGAAAGAGGGGAAAAACGGAAGGGGCCAAGGACAGACCCCTAGCTGGGATACCCTGGTTAAGGGTGTATATATATATATATACTGTATGTATATATATATATATATATATATATAGAGAGAGAGAGAGAGAGAGAGAGAGAGAGAGAGAGAGAGAGAGAGAGAGAGAAAGAGAGAAAGAGAGAGAGAGAGAGAGAGAGAGAGAGAGAGAGAGAGAGAGAGAGAGGATTTAAGAGGTTAATTGAAACTATACAATCACCTCAGGAGCTGCCAACATGACTAAAAACTAGGGATGGTCCGATCAGGTTTTTTGGAACCGATCAGCGAGCACCGATCACAAAAGTTTGATCACCCGATACCGATCAATCACCGATCCGATCAAGTTATTATTTATATTTTCTAAATGTTAATGTTTTAACTTTAATTCATTCATTCACTCATGAATTCATTTATATATTTGCCTTATAGTTATTTACCAGCATTACTATGTATTTATTATCATAGCAGTAACTAATTATTCCTTCAGCACTGTGGAAATCAATACCCCAAAATGGCCTCAAGTGGGCATACTGAACGGCTGGTTGATCGGATGCACCGATCCGATTGGATCGGTGAATTTACCTTTTGATCTAAACCACCGATTATCGCCGATCACACGTTGATCGGCCCGATCCGATCCATTGCCGATTGATCGGTAACATCTCTACTAAAAACAGCATGATTTGTCTCTCATTTGGATTTGTGATTCTCTCCTATCTGGTAATATACCCAAATATTTTTAAATATACTGATGATAGGGATAGACCTAGCTCTGGTCTAGAGTGTTAACTTGTTCTGGACCAGAGCTAAGGATAGACCTAAGTTTGAACAATAATAGTTTTTTAAACATTTGTCTTCATGTTGTCTAAATGTAACGCTATGATGCAGTTTACCAAAAATATGAGTCTGGGCATTCTAAAGGAATTGGTGATACTGTCGTGACTGCTCATATCCAGCAGAGGTCACTCTCCCTTCATGGTCTGCCCCATCTTTATATACATCCCAAGTCAAAAGGACTGGGATCAACAATGTCAGACATGATTCAATTGAAAGAAGTGGCATCTAGGACAGTCGAAGGATGATGACGATGACACACACATACACGCACGCACACGCGCATACACGCACGCACACGCGCATGCACGCACGAACACTCTCTCATTCACTCACTCACTCTTGAAAAGTTAATTAGTTTTTGTTTACGATGTTGGACAGTATGTAAGTAAGTTTTTATAGAAAAGCAGCTGTCTGTGTCCAAAATGTCCAAATTATTTTGGGGGGTCCCCAGATGATTAGCTTAATGTGAAACATTGTTTTCTCACTCAATAGTAAACAAACCAACATAACATTTAAGTGTATCTGTGTATCTGCACATTTCTAAAGTGACAATTTAAATATTTTCCCCTGACACATCACTGTAAAAGGTGACATCACAGGCGACATCACAGTGATGTCAGATACTCAGAGCAGGGATAACGCCTGACACTGTGGTTCCCCGGACACATCACTGTGACATCACAGGTGACGTCACAGTGATGTCAGATACTCAGAGCAGGCCAGGGCTCTCCATATATAGGCATAAACAGGTGTCATCACAGTGGTGTGGCTGGTTCAGACAGGGATCTCCATGTATGGGCATAAAAGGGATTCTATGTTGTGGTGTCATGAGAACCGCTCTATGCCCATATAAGGAGATCCCTGATGTCATCAATATTAAGCCCATATCTAACAGGACTTCATATGGGAATGTTAGATTTGATAGACGTCATAGGATTTTCACATAACGAATAACTGAGTAAGCATGTACATAATGAGTAACAGATTGGGGATTTACTGTAAACACAGCTCTTTGTTTTGTGAGCAAACATGGTGATAGTTCATAAAGTTCATAAGTTCTAAATTTGCCAAGATTCGTGTCTGGGGTGGTTCAGTGCAGCACGCATATTATTGGACAGTGATACAGTATATAAAACAGCCAGAGAACTTGAGAGAGAGTGGCAAAGAGGGATCCCATATTAGCCATGATGAAGACTGGGTTTTTTTGTGCTGTCATGCTGAGTCTTCTCACAGTGGGCTGGACCGCTCCAATGGTCTGTGACAAGCTGTCGAAGCCAGCAGAGAAAGAAGTGGATGTAAGTCTTGCTCTCCTCCTGATTTATACTTAATTGTATGATGGTGCATAAATGTGTGCAATGTATGTAGGCTATAAGAAAATACAATATGCCTCTGACAGAGAGCAAGCGAGAGAGAGAGAGAGAGTCAGTTGAGGCTTTTAGCAAATATTTGGACGGGAGCGAACTGAACCCCTGCATATTAAGTACCAGGTAATACAGGCAAGGTTCGATTTAGCTCAGCCGGGATGAATTAGACAATCTTTTTCCTACTTATTCTTTGGAATTGAGTGTGAGAGAAATAGAAACCACACACACTTTAAAGATGGGGTGCCATGATTTCTTCCCCCCTCTAAAACATGATTATCAACTATTATGTTATACTAGGAGGAAGATTGTTTTCCCAAAAAGTGTACAGAAAGAGTTAAAATTGGGGTTTTATGTGGCCACACCCCCAGTTCATTAATTATGCCTGGTTGTCACCGTGGGTGGTGACCCGGGTTCTTATGACTTCCTATCAAGCCAAGCTTTATAAACCATGAAGAAATATATATTTTTTTAAAGACAAAACAATAAAAAAGAGAGAGAGAGAGAGATGTTTCAGAAAGTTATATGCTTTATTTTTTATTCCAGTTTAGGGGGACCTGGTATGTGATATCTATGTCTACAGAGAGCTGTTGGCAGGCACTGTTATTGAATTTGTTCTTGGGGCCAAGTTTTTCAGTGGACTTCACCCCAAAAGGCCCAGCGAACACCTATGATGCCATTACAAAGATGAAATTGTAGGTATATCCTGAGCTATGGTTCTTCATTTGTTTGATAGAATCATGTGTGTTTGGGCTGTCATTAAATATTTGCTGCTGAAATTATAATGAATTGTTATTCTTTGGCTATGAAAACCTTTGCTTCTCCACCTTGACAGGTATGGATTTTGTATCAACGAGACTCAAACTCTCAGCTTATCCAATAATGCTCTCAGCGTATCCAGCGATGTTCTGTCCAGCATCAGTGACACGGGTATGTGTATGTATAGCTAGGCTCTACAGTATACAAACATTACAGAAACACCAATATGGAAATCATTTATTTCTATCAGTTATAGTTACCCTGCTCACCACCGCTCTTCTTAACATTTATTCATTATATCATTTCTATCATCAGATTCTGCTGATGTATATCTACACACGGCTTGTCCTGACTGTGTTGTCTGGAAGACAAACGGGTCCATCATGTTCTTGAGTAAGGAGACAACAGGGAAATGGTCACAAATAGGACAAAGAATTACAATCATCAACAAATAATTTTAGAATGTTGCCATAAGAGGTTCTTACATTACTCAATTACAAAAGAAACAACAACATACAGGTCTCTAGGGTTGGTTTCTAAGTGAAGGGAAAAATATAACATTGCTAAACAAACATTGATTGTCATCTTGCAGTAGCATGTTTTTATAGGCAGATGTTAGATTTGATGTTTGTTTATTTACTGTGTTTCTTTTAAGCTCTACTTTCAGCATGTGACCATTTTAATCTGTCATTTGTTGACTAGGGTTCTTGACATTTACTCTGATCTCATGGTCAATATCATATCATCTCTTCACCAGGTAGGAGAAAGATAGTCACCGCTGCTGAAATGACAGAGTTTGAGAAACAGGCGGAATGTCTTGGCTGGGCAAAAGTACAGGTTTTTAATGCAGATCATGGTGAGAATTATTCAGTTTTGTTATATAACTTACTGTACATTGAAGCTGTGAAAATTATTTTTTTCCCAACATTTTGTCAAAGAATGGAATTAATAGCAAATATTTGTGATTAGCTAGGCATTTACTGTATTAGAACAAACAGCACCACCTACAGTTTACCTATGTGACCTAGTGTTGAAATGTACTCTTGTACTGCTGTAGCAATGTGTGTGCATAAATAAAACTTTAAATGAAGAAAGAGGCCGCACTGCTTGTATCCACGACACAAACAGTATTTGAATGAAAAACATGTTTCGACCAGATAAGGTCAGCTTCAGGGATAGAGGGTCAAAAACAGTGATTGTTTTTCTTTAAAATACTATTTGCATCATGGCTATGTGCAGTGCGGCCTCTTTCTTTCTTATTAAAAGTGTTCTGCACCGTGGTTAGCATCTCAGCAACATTAGTGGCGTGTATACATAATGCATCTGGGTTACGAAAAGACCCACTCATGCCTGCTTCTGATTAGCCTACCGAACTTTTTGTTTGCAAAGCAAACAGAAATGTAATTGTTATTTATACCGGTATGTTCCAGTAGTCCTATTCAATTCTAAAAACACAAATAGTTAAATTGCAATGATTTGTAAAATTAAAAGATGTTATGTAATTCAATTAAATTAAAATGCGTAACTATCTTCTGATTCCAATCAGATCCGAATTACCCAAAAGGAAACTTTGAGTATTAGATTATATTGATTATGATTTGAATTTAAATTCTAACTGACTTCACACTCTGATTTGTGAAATAAATCAGTCTAAACAGGGCAGACAGGGCTTTTTTTTAAAGATTTTTATACAAATCAATGCAATAAACGATCTGTGTTTTGGGCATTGAATATTGGAACATATGGAACTATTACATTTCTGTTAGGCTTTTAGGCTTTGCAAACAATACGTTCGGTAGGCTAATAAAAGGCAGGTTGGAGTGGTTCTTTTCCTAACCCAGATGCATTATGTATACACGCACATTAGCGTTTGCCCTTATGTTTTAAATAATCATTCCATTGTGTTTCTTTGTTTGTGTGTGTGTGTGTGTGTGTGTGTGTGTGTGTGTGTGTACACAGGCACAGAAAAATGCAAATACTTTACTGAGGATCAGGAGTTGAGTGAAAAAGAAATGGAGGAAATGACATTGTCATTTGGCAACAGGCTGTGCGATATGTTTTTAGACCTTCTCAGCTGTTTTTTCAAACTCCTGGGTCTAACATGCCTTGCATAACTATTAATCATGGAATAATTATCCTTATTCAATCTCAAACCCAGTTTGCTGAGTGCTTGGATTGACCGAATAAAACACTTACACAATGAAGATATTGTTTGTTTATTTGCTTAACTCTTCACAGTTTCTCAGGCTTAGCAGTAAGCACCTACCGGTATAGTGAGGAAACACAGACCACTTTATCATTTGCTTTGAGATGTAAGCAGTCAATGTTGAGCCTCGAACCCTACTTTCCAACAACACATTTTTTGTCAGGGGTGCATGGTCCAGTGCAGCACGCATATTATTGGACAGTGATACAGTATATAAAACAGCCAGAGAACTTGAGAGAGAGTGGCAAAGAGGGATCCCATATTAGCTATGATGAAGGCTGTGTTTTTTTGTGCTGTCATGCTGAGTCTTCTCACAGTGGGCTGGACCGCTCCAATGGTCTGTGACAAGCTGTTGAAGCCAGCGGAGAAAGAAGTGGATGTAAGTCTTGCTCTCCTCCTGATTTATACTTAATTGTATGATGGTGCATAAATTCAACATGTGTGCAAAGTATGTAGGCTATAAGAAAATAGAATATGGCTCTGACAGAGAGCGAGAGAGAGAGAGAGAGAGAGAGAGAGAGAGAGAGAGAGAGAGAGTTTACAATCAGTTGAGGCATTTAGCAACTATTTGGACAGGAGCGAACTGAACCCATGCATACCAGTAAGACTCCCAAAACGGGACACAAACTTTAGAAGGCAATCTTAGCCAATCAGGAGGGAATATGGGAAATGGAACAGATCCATGTTGATGACATGACCTTAGAGATACTGTGTGCCACTTTGCGTGATGTTAGGCCAACATCTGTAGGAGCAGTGTCCAAAAATGTGTTTTGCAAGAATTGGCCTCATGGTGGCGCTAGAAGAGGGCCATGTGAGAAATGAGGGTTGTGGTTTGGCAGCCAAGTAGTGTGTGTGCAAAGTTTGGCATGGATAGGGGCAACGGTGGCGGAGATATGAGTAGGGGGAAAGTGTGACGCGACGTGACAGACAGACAGCCGGTGGAGGTTTTGATGAACTAACGGTCGCAATTAAATACCAGGCAAGGTTCGATTTAGCTCAGCCTCAGTAGGGATGAAATAGACAATCTTTTCCCTACTTGAACTTGTAATTGAGTATGTAATTGAGTATGAGAGAAATAGAAACCACACACATTTTAACTATTGTAACCCTGGACATTAAAATATGCACAACATTGATCTACATGCACTATTACAAAGCACATAATAAGTTTAACATAAAGTTTTTTTTTTGTTTTTTTTTTACATACAAAACAACACACACGACACAACAAAAGCAAAGCTCAGACAAAATAAACAAACAAAAAACCCCACAAAAAACAAAAACCCAAAGAATACAAAATAATCATGACACAAAGAGCACGCACATCACATCAACATCCCGATTCATAAGCCACAAGGCCAGACAAATGACCGTAGAGAGAAAACAAAACAAAGAAACAATTACCCCACTCCTGGTTCCTCCATCAGATAGGAAAGGTCGTTTCCCTTAACATACTGAATACAACTTCCCCATATTTTCTCAAATAGCTCTTGTTTGTTTTTGAGAGTGTATGTAATTCTTTCTAAAGGAAGGCATAAAGACAGTTCCTTAAACCACTGAGCGATGCTTGTTTTCCCTGTCTTTTTCCATGAAATGGCGATAACCCTTTTGGCTTGTAGGAACCCAAGATCCAGAAATTTTATCTCGCAGTTTTGTTTAACATAAAGTTGACATGACAGCGAGGGGATATGATTAGACGCAGCTGTGATATAATCAATAAACTATGAAACACAACACAACATTGAACACAAGCTCAGATCATGACTCCAGGAGGAGATAATCAGGAGAGGAGAGAGGGAGGGAGAGAGACAGAACATAGGCGAGAGAGAAGGTACCACCAGTCAGAATGCATTTTTCACTTGTTGAGATGCCTATCCGCACCTGCAATAATTGCATCTGAATCTTAATCCAACTGTCTGTCTGTCTGTCTGACTGTGTGTGTGTGTGTGTGTGTGTGTGTGTGTGTGTGTGTGTACACACGCTTGCACTCGCACGCACGCACGCACACACACACACACACACACACACACACACACACACACACACACACACACACACACACACACACACACACACATACACACACACACAGAGCGTGAAAATCAATCAACAATAAAAGACAAGCGTTACCCAGACAGATACGGTCAAGATATGACGGTAATGATACTAACTGCGACCTACGGTCGCACTAAGTAATATACTTAATGTATATAAGTATAAGAAATACTTAATAAGTGATACGATTTATTTTTTATTCCAGTTTAGGGGGACCTGGTATGTGATATCTGTGTCTACAGAGAGCTGTTGGTTGGCACTGTTATTTAATCTGCTTTTTGGGCTAAGTGGTTCATTGGACATCACTCCAAAAGGCAGCTTTTTCTCTCCAGCGAACACCTATGATGCCAATGTAAAGATTAAATTGTAGGTAAATCCTGAGCTGTGGTTCTTCATTTGTTTGATAGAATCATGTGTGTTTGGGCTGTCATTAAATATTTGCTGCAGAAATTATAATAAATTGTTGTTCTATGGCTATGAAAACCTTTTCTTCTTCTTGACAGGTATGGATTGTGTCATCAAAGTACTGAAACTGTATACAAGTTATCCAACAATGCTCTGTCCAGCAGCAGTGCCAAGGGTATGTGTTTGTAGCTAGGCTAGATGTACAAGAAACATTACATGCAATTTAACTCATTGTGCAGTATGGACATGTATTTTTATTATATGTTACCCTGCTCTCCACCGTTCCCTCCCACGTTCCTCTTTCTCTGTATGTATTCTTAACATTATTTCATTTTATCATTTCAGATTCTGTTGATGCTCCTCTACACACCGATTGTCCTGACTGTGTTGTCATGAAGGGAGAAGGGTCCATCACGCTCTTGAGTAAGGAGACAACAGGGAAATGGTCACAAAATAGGACAAAGATTTACAATCATCAACATAGAATATTAGAATGTAAAATGTCCATAAGAGGTTCCTAATGTCACTGTCAATTGGACTTGTACAGTACACTGAATGAATTAACAGCATCATTTATAACTAATACAGGTCCGGGCCTCCGGGGTTGGTTTCCAAGTGAAGGGAAAAATATAATATTAATGGTTATATTGCAGTACCATGTTTTTAGGCAGAAGTTAGATTTGATGTTTACTGTGTATCCTAGTTTCCTAGTTTTAAGCTCGAAATAGTTTTTCTTTACGCTCTACTTACAGCATGTGGCCATTTTAATTTGTCATTTGTTGACTAGGGTTCTTGCCATTAACTCTGATCTCACACTTGTACAGTACAATAATCATCACATGGCTGTCATCAATATCATATTATACAACAGGTAGTCGGGCTCTCAATGGAAAACAGGCTCTCCAACCGTGCATATAACGAGCACAGATGCACTGTCTCTCATCAAGTAAAGAAATCAGCTGCGTTGGTCACGAAAGACAGCAAGCGCTCCTCTCTCCCCACACTATGCTAGGCGGCTATAGGCTAGCGGTTTTCATGTGACGTTCAGGGACATAGTAGCTAAATGTGGCATTACAAATTCCTATCGAATATCTTCATTACAATGAAAAGAAGTTGACGTGTAATATTGCTTAATCATATCATCTCTTCACCAGGTAGGAGAACTGTAGTCACCGCTGCTGAAATGATGGAGTTTGAGAAACAGGCGGAATGTCTTGGCTGGTCGAATGTACAGGTTTTTAACATAGATCATGGTGAGAATTATTCTGTTTTGTTTTTCATTAAGCTGTGTTGTACATTTTCTTGAAACCTTCATTATATTTCTTGACACTTTCATATATTATAGATACATTGGACATTCAGTGAATTATTCCAAACCTTTTTTGTTAAAACTTTTAATTTTTATGGCATGCAGCTCATCAAAAGTCCATATTTCAAAATATTACAATATTACACAAGACCACTCAAAACAAGGATTTATAATAGAAATGTCAACCTTCTGAAGTCAGAGTTGCTTGAAGTCCAGTGGGAAGTTAGGGTTAGGCCATGGTAGTCTAAAAGAGGAGAAATGTTTGTCAATAATCTATCACATTGCTGTGTACTTTTCATAATCATTCTAATGTGTTTTTTGTGTTTCTCTACACAGACACAGAAAACTGCCGTACCCCTGATCAGGAGTTGAGTGAGAACGAAATCAAGGAAATGGCATTGTCTTTTGGCAAAAGGCTGTGCGATATGTTTCTAGACTTTCTCAGCTGTTACTTCAAACTAGACATCCCACGATGTCTAGTTTGCTAGGGTCTAACATGCCTTGCATAACGATTATCATGGCATAATTATATTTATTCAACCTCAAAACCAGTTTGCTGAGTGCTTGGATTGACCGAATAAAACACACAATGAAGATATTGTTGACTCGTTGTTTATTTGCCTAACTCTTCATAGTCATTTTGTAAATTATCAAACCAGCTTGGTCATGGTTTCTCAGGCTGCAAAGTAAGCACCTTAAGTGAGGAAATACAGACCACTTTATCATTTGCTTTGATACGTAAACAGTCAATGTTGAGCCTCGGACCCTACTTTCCAACAACATACACAATATGCACACATGCACTCCCCAGTCCCCGCTACGCTTTTAAACATAGCTGGTCAATCATCATGACGTCTGTCTGTGTCTGACCAGTGAACCCCATTGGACATTGATACTTTAAACAAACAGAGAGAGAGAGACAGCAGCAAAGAGGCATCCCATGGAACAGAGGTTATCTCAGTCTAATCATCCTGGAGTACAAAATGTAAACTGTTTATTAGCGTTTTTGTGTTAACGCCGGTTGGTAGGTCACACACACACGCACGCACGCACGCACGCACACACACACACACCAGCTGTGCTCAATTAATGGCATTGAAAAAACTTGCATGGCATTTTGCTGAAATACCTTTCATTAATAGGCATTTCGGAGGGTGACTGCTCTCCATTCCGACATGTCGCCACTCCGACATTGACTTCTTATTGTCGGAGTGGCAACACTTCCAGTTAGAGATAGGGTCAGTGTCGGAATGGAGACATGGCATGTAACCATTTTGGAGATATGGCTGACAGTGGCAGCCTGATCTCCCAAAGATTCCCTAACTGTGAACACAACATAACCCAAAGTCTGCAAATGAATGCTCACATCCCTGGGTATGGACTAGTATGGTATATTTACAGAGAAAGGAGGGGTGGTTTGGAGGTCAGATAATTCTATCTACTGTCAAGAGTTCAAGGAGTTAAACTATGTTCACTTGTATTTTGAGGACAGGAATTATTTTTGGCTAGTTTTGAGTTTGGTATAGGGAGTCAAAGACCTGTCTTTTATTAGGTAATTTTTTTTGTGTAAGTGTAACTAAGTGAAAACAACCACTGCGTTGGTAAGGTTCTGACTGGGCAAATCTATCAATATTTCAGTGCTCACTTGGACAAACCTTGTCAGGCATAGCCTCAGCCTGCACATGTCCTGTGTGCAACATTAAAGGAATAGTTCACCCCCAAAATGACATTTTTTCTATTGATTACTCACCTCATGGAGACTTGGGTTCAATAAACAAAAAGGGTTGCATTCTTAAGCCAATCATTGTCTCTGCCAGGCCAAAAAGCATGGCAGAGACTGATTTTGCACCTGTCCGTCCTTCCGCAAGCGTGTCCTTCCGCATGTTCTTCCGTCTGTCTGTGGCCAGCTAATCTCCGGCACCGTTGGCATGATGGCAGCGAAACTGTGAAAGGACAGAGCCTTCCGTCACATTACATTCACGACCTACCAGATACAACATCTACCAAGTACGGCTATGCGGACGACATCATGCTTCGACGTCCAACATGGAAGGCGATGGAAGATGGCCTCAACCGAGACATGGGCATCCTGGCAAACTACCTCCAGAAGTGGCATCTTCAGCTCAGCATGGGCAAAACAGTGTCTGCAGCTTACCACCTCAACAAACGGGAGGTGAGAATGGAACTTGGACGTGTATGTTGGCAACCACCGCCTGGAGTTCCAGCAACACCGGCACCACCAGGCAGTCTCAAGTCTCGCCATCCCTACAACAAGACAGCACAAGAGATGCTACCGTCTATCCCTGAGACGCCTGCCTGGAAACGATCATGGGAGACGGCTGGGCCTTCGCGTATCCAGCATTACATCCAGGACCCAGGAGGTGGTGTAAAAGGAGAAGATATGCCACACCATATATGGACCTCGCTGAACCATCTGCGCACTGGAATCGGGCGCTTCAAATCTTCTATGAAGAAGTGGGACCTTACGGACCGTGCGGCATGTGAGTGTGGCGAGCCTGAACAGACTGCTGAGCACATAATCACCGGCTGCCCCCACCTCAGAAGCTGGTCAGTTTGCAAGGGTGTTCCCTTTTGAACAAAATGCCTCAAATCATGAACACAGAGTGCGATTTCTGTGACATTTTGTACGCACATTCCCACTAGGCAGAAGAAGAAATGCCACTTCAAAATGTTCAAATCAGCCTCATGGTGCCGCTATAACAGCCCGATTCGTGACCAATAACTCCACCGATCAGTGTAAAACGTCTTATGCACACTCCCTAGAGGCAGAGGAAAAACCTTTTCCCTGCATTTTTCAGATCTGCTTTTCATGGCGCCACCAGGAGGCCGACGTATGTAAAACATTTTTTTTATATTACTCCTTCAGATTTGTTCCAAAGATCACACAAATCAGTAGGCTAGTCATATGATCAAACTGATCTGACTCAACAATACAAACATAATGGTAACAGCCCTTAACTAATCACAGCTAACGAGATGGCTCACCTAAACAACATCAGCTGGGGAGAAATTGGAAGTAAAGTGTCACTGCGAGAACATCTGCAGGAACACAAAATGTAAAAATACATCAAGCCAGGACCAAGTGTGGAGAAGAGGGGTCACAGGTGCAGCGCACAACTTGGTTGGTGAGTTGGTGAGACGAAGGAGAACTCCAGGCAGGAATAACCCCACAGTACTGGAGAACTCTACGCACCTGTGTCACCTCAAGACCTCAGGAGGGACCCAGCCAATACCTCCCCAGTGGAGCCTCTTGTTGGGAAAAAACAAATAGAGCAGGAGAGGGGAGTTTAGCCTTGGCCAGGAGGAGGAGATGCAGTGATTTGGCCACCACTGCCGACCCGGCCATCAGGAGGGTGTAGCAGTTCACGAGTCGAAACACCTGATGATCGATGGTTACCGACTGAAGACATCAAATTTTCCTGGCCAAGGCTACATTCACCAAACGTGAATGGAGGAGAAGCATCTTTAGATGTAATTGTAATCCGATATTTCATATTCCATCCTTGGCCATAAACATTTCCAATAGGTCAAGGAACAAATGCCACCCTTTTCACATTGGCCTGTTATAGCACCACCAGCAGCTCAATTTTTGCAAAACACATTTTTGGAACAAAATGCCTCAAATCAAGACAGGCTGCAGATGACATGGCACATGGCACACATACAGTTTAAACCCTATAAGGCACTTCGCACTTATTGGGCCTTTTAGCAGGCTTACTTCAGATTTAAACACATAATTGTGAATAAAAAACACACACACACACACACACACACACACACACACACACACACACACACACACACACACACACACACACACACACAGTGATCACAACGCTTTCATGTAGCCTTAGCCTAATTTGTTGCCACCTCCATGGCAAGGTGAAGTGTCCAGGACCATGGATAGTTCCTCAGCGCCTAAATAAAGAGGCTATAATGATTTTATTTTTTGGGTATACAAGGCTACGTGGATGGTAGTTCTGCTCTAGTACATTTTGCGCCCCATCTGTGTGTGACCATGACCTCCTACACATGGTTAGGTCACAATGTGGGGAATGTCAGTGGAGTTAATAATAATGCAATTAAAACAAATGCATTTTATAAATAATCTGGTAGTTGTAATCGTTCCCCTATATGCACTTTTGTAGATTAGCCTACGTAGGCCAACTGAAAAAAAATCACACTTGTGTGAACTGAGTGGTAGAGGCTGCGCGCGCGCGCGCGCGTGTGTGTGTGTGTGTGTGTGTGTGTGTGCGTGTGTGTGTGTGTGTGTGAGAGTGAGTGTGAGTGAGTGTGCCTTGCCTGGCCTGGCCTGAACAACAGCGCCCCTCCCTTAACATGTGTGGTCAGAAAAGGTACTGCAGGCTACATACAGACAGACACGCACGCACACACACATACATACCCACACACACGGCCACGTATAGGAGACGGTGTCACCACCGCTCAAAAAAAAAAGGACCAAGGAATGTGAATGCCTGCTTGCTTGCATGTCATGGATCAAAACTAAAACAAATAAAACAAAACAAAGAAATGGGGAGGGTGGGGGGCAACGCACCCACATGTGCAGTTGTACAGTCAGCTTCTCATTATTTAAATGATTTATTATTCATCTATATTTAAAACAATGCTCGGAGGCGACTGTCAACGTCAGACAGGAGGAGAGTTTAGTAGTCGGCTCTAGGACCCAGATGTGCTACAACCAATCACCGCTAGACACCGGTTGATGACTCTTGAGTCTGAGATGTGTTTGACTCGGTATCACACCATCGAACAATAAAACCACAGCCACGGTCAGCTTCTCCAGAGCGGAGTGGGGAACAAACTTACCAGACGTCCAAGGCTCAAGTGCACGACCACTTAAACTACAGCCGTTGGCAGGGAGCTGCTGTCTGTCAGTGTCACTATCATCCATTCATCCGTCCAGTCATTCATTCCTCCGCCGAGGCGATCAAGCCTGCACAGCCAAGAGGGGAGAGACCTAGACTAGACTCGCCAGTCGCCACGCATCGCGACGACGCACCGGCGACACCATGAGCCTGAGGTTTACCGTCTCCAAGAGCGACGGGGACCGGTGCGCGTCTGACATCCAGGGCGAGGTGAACCAGCTGTTCGAAGGGGATGAGCCCGACCAGGCAACCACCACCACCAACGCCACGGCCAGCCCCAGCAGCAGCAGCGCGCCGGACAGAGAGGATGCTGCCGGTCCTGAGGCTGTGGTGGTGCTGAAAGGTAGGCTATGGAACTGTTCACGCCTTTATTCTAGAGATGCATCATGCTGCTGGTTAGCCATGAGCTACACACGCACTGTCTGTTTACTTGCTAACAGCCCTGATGCAAGGCTGCTGCTAGCCGCCACCACACTGTCTGCGGACAGCGTGCGTGACCTGAATGTGTAATGACACTAGAAGGGCCCTTACTGGTCAACATTGCCATTATCTGCCATATTAAGCCACCTTTAGCCTATTATTAACAGCCACAGGTGCATTGTTGTTGCGCAATTTGCGCAAAGCATTTAATTGGAACGCACAGCTGTGACAGTGCCATAGAAATTGGGGAAGTTGTAGGGTATTGTTTTATATTCATGCTGTTTACTTCAACAGAGGAGAAGTCTGTTGATTTGTTATGAATCAAAGATGTTCATGTTCCTACATATTATAGGCTATA
The DNA here is from genome assembly GCF_963921795.1 of Nannobrachium achirus. Classification (NCBI taxonomy): domain Eukaryota; kingdom Metazoa; phylum Chordata; class Actinopteri; order Myctophiformes; family Myctophidae; genus Nannobrachium; species Nannobrachium achirus. The sequence goes on from NC_137815.1 coordinate 46,428,192, forward strand.
CTGTCCAAATGCTGATCACACTTCACACAAGTGATTGCTTTGAATGGCTACAGTTGTTCCAAAAATGTTAGGTGCCAGAGCTATTGTTTTCCTAAGCCTCTTGTGTCTGATAGATGTTAAAACGTGTGTTTTTATTTGATTCTGGTGTTACATTCATGAATTGAAATATGAGCTGCCAAGAGGTCACTTCCCCTCATTCTTAAAGTGAGATTTTCAATAGCACCTGACCTGTAGAATTCTATACTGAAGGAATGTGTGTCTTCTGCTGTCTCTGTAATGAAGCCAAATTAACCATTGCTTCCATTGGGTCCTAAAAGCTTACTAATAGACCTATAAGGGATACTTCCACTGCCTGTGCTTGCAAGGTGTGTTACAGTATGTTGAGGAACATATGGTCAGTCACAGAGGTGTGTAGAGTAGCCTACAGTACATTGCGGATTCCATTGTAAAACTCAACACCATCATGAGCATTACCACTCAACCGCCCATCCCTAGCTTGTCTCTTGGGAAATGCATGGCAATTTATTTCAGTTCAATCCAATCACAGAGTCACATGATTGAACTAATCGCAGCAGCCTTGACGATGACTGCCCCAATCAAGTGCAGTGGCTGAGCAAATACAGAGTGGCTGAGGTTCCCTCAGGATCCGGAATGGAGGAGGCATTTATAATACAGTATCTGGCTTAAAGTCCTGTTCGCAATTTGGTGTTAGGGGAGTTTCTCACCTGAACTGAGTCAGTGGGTCCCTAGACATGAAAAATCACTGAGGTGCTCGTCCGCCATAGTGCCACGAATGGCGCAATGGCCAAATCAAATATGGCTGCCATCGGCTATGATGAAAATCCAACTTTTCTGTTTCTGGGTGTATATGCACATGTAATACCTCTATTTGGACTAATTGTGGTGTGGGGAATTCATTTCTGATATTGTTTTGACCATTTTGGGTGATTTGGACCTCAAAAAGTCATGGTCAAGGTCATTTTGCTATTCTGAAGACCGTGGGCCATAACTTGGCCATTGTTAGGAGTAAAAACATGTGCAGTAGGTCTAAATCAACTAATGCTGACATGTATAATTCATTTCTGACATTGTTTTGACCATTAAGGATCATCTTGTCTTTGAAAAATCAATGTCAATGCCATTTTTCAAAAACGATTATGTTCATTACTTGCACTTTTATAGTATTTTTTGTAAGTTTGTTACTATTTTATAGTAAGTTTGTTTTGTTTATAACAAAATACATACTAGTGAGAAATACAACAAGTAAACATCCACATTTGACTTTAAAGGGGGGTTTTAAATGGGTGTTTAAATGAGCAAATAAGACTATTTACGAATAAAAGTGACAAATAAAATTACACAACAAAATCACACACAAAATTAAATATGACAATTTCCCTCAAAGTGCACCATATTGTGATTGTGTGCATGCAAGTTAGTATGAGGGGTTTTTACAGGATGGATTTGTCATTGTTCCATGGCAAAATATGATGCACAGAACTCCATCAGTGTCGAGTGTCTTGCTTCAGACATGGCAGGAGTGTACTAAAGTCAAAGTGCTCCTTCCATCCATCAGAGCTTGACATTGACTTTTTGAGGCAGTTGTCCTTTGGACAAGTATATTTCCCATTCACTTGTCCGGGGACAAAAGTCACTTGTCCGGATAAAAATGTCATACATTGAAATAATAACAAAAGGACGGTTAATGACCCCCCTTGCTCCCTCCACTCCATAGTATGGGCACTTGTCCCGGACAACAGGAAAAGCCTTTATGTCATGCCCTGTTCCATGTTCCATTGGTTCTAGTCTTTCCTCAGGTTCCTTGGCTGTTGCAAGCAGGTGGCAAGACATGCGCTAGAAAGGTGCCTTGTTGGTCTCAGCAGTTGTACTTCTCTGCTACCAATACTGTGTCTTGTTCTGTCAAGGTCTTTGCCTCTCCAAAGTTTGTTAGATATTGTACTCGGTCAGAAGCCATAACTACATGTTTAAGCCTCACCTGGCCCATGCAGTGATCTCCTGTCTCCAAGGCATATATGCCTTGATCACTGTCTTGGCTAGTGGTGCTCCAAGATGAGACTGCTTGATGCAGTGGAAGTGAGTCTCACCAGTGCCATACTGCTGCCAGATCTCCTTCATCCCTGCAGTGCTTGGAAATATGGGATGTAGTATAGCAGTAATGTGAAGGAGACAACAACTCTCTGGGGTCCGCTCATAGTTCCGACATCCCATTATTCTGACCATTAGGTTAGTGAAGGTTAGGGATAGGCTTAGTCATAATGGAGGCTGTACATGCACCAGGTGTCAGCCTCCTCAATCCTATTCAAGATGTCTGGGATCTCTTCTCCACTAGCGACATCATCAACAGAGACAACAGAGCTGATAATGGTAAATGGACTGCATTTACAGTATATAGCGCTCTTCTCCAAAGCGCTGTACATTGTATTTCACATTCACCCATTAACACACACATTCATACATACTTTCACACCATGAAACCACGCAAGGTGCTCATAGGGAGCAGTTAGGGGTTCAGTGTCTTGCTTAAGGACACTTCGACAAATAAGCAGGAGGAGCTAGAAATCGTCCCTGGAAGCCTCAGATTCCAAGGCAGTCGTTCTACCAACATCGCCACAAGCTTGAATGGACACCATATTCCGAACACACAGCTGGAGAGCTGTGTGTTCTCCTCAGACACCCAGAATTTGTAAAGTTGATGAGGGATGGGTGCGTCTGTCGACTCTGCTCTCTCTGATGATGATGAGTGGCTCCCTGCAAAAGGGGCTGGAGGTGAAGAGATCCCAAAGATTGAACTAGATTGAGGAGGCTGTCACCAAGCTGCTGGTACATGTGGAGTCAACTGGCCCTATTATAACTAAACCTACCCATAACCCTAACCTAATGGAGGGAATAATGGGTCGCCAGGATTATGAGTGGACCCCAGAGAGTTGTCGTAGTGATACTTCCAAGCACTGGGGATTAAGTAGATCTGGTAGCAGTATGGCACTAGGTGTGCAGCGGCACATGCTTCTACAGCATCAAGCAGTCTCTCATCTTGGAGCACCACTAGCCAAGACAGTGATCAGGGGACAAATGCCTTGGAAACTGGAGATGACATGGGCCAGGTGGGGACTAGGCATGCAGCTATGGCTTCTGACCGAATACAATATCTAACAAACTTTGGAGAGGCAAAGACCTTGACAGAACAAGACACAGCATTGGTAGCAGAGAAGTACAACTGCTGAGACCAACAAGGCACCTTTCTAGTGCATGTCTTGCCACCTGCTTGCAACAGCCAAGGAACCTGAGGAAAGACTAGAACCAATGGAACATGGATGGATACAAGGAACACTTCGACTCTCGAGGATATGGCTGCCTTGCTGATGGATATCGGTGCATCATATTTTGCCATGGAACAATGGCAAATACATCCTGTAAAAACACATCATTCTAACTTGGATGCACACAATCACAATATGGTGCACTTGGAGGGAAATTGTTATTTAATTTTGTGTGCTTTTGTTTTTGTGATTTTATTTGTCACTTTTATTCGTAAATTTGTAAGTTTGCTCATTTAAACACCCATTAAAATCCCCCTTTAAAGTCAAATGTGGATGTTTACTTGTTGTATTTCTCACTAGTATGTCTTTTGTTATAAACAAAACAAACTTACTATAAAATAGTAACAAACTTACAAAAAATACTATAAAAGTGCAAGTAATGAATAAAATCGTTTTTGAAAAATGGCATTGACATTGATTTTTCAAAGACAAGATGATCCTTAATGGTCAAAACCTACTGCACCTGTTTTTACTCCTAACAATGGCCAAGTAATGGCCCACGGTCTTCGGAATAGCAAAATGACCTTAACCATGACTTTTTGAGGTCCAAATCACCCAAAATGGTCAAAACAATATCAGAAATGAATTCCCCACACCACAATTAGTCCAAATAGAGGTATTACATGTGCATATACACCCAGAAACAGAAAAGTTGGATTTTCATCATAGCCGATGGCAGCCATATTTGATTTGGCCATTGCGCCATTCGTGGCACTATGGCGGACGAGCACCTCTGTGATTTTTCATGTCTAGGGACCCACTGACTCAGTTTAGGTGAGAAACTCCCCTAACACCAAATTGCGAACAGGACTTTAAGCCAGATACTGTATTATTACCGCAATGGCCTTGCAGATTAACACTGGAAGGAGTTCAATTATTCAAGTCCAGTCAAGTGCAAATAAAACCCACCTCTGTGAATGGATCAATATATTCATACTGTGCTCAACTTATCACGAAGGCTCATAAACTTAATGAATCGTCCAGTTAATTAGCGTGTAGCTCCCAGGATGCACATAATGCCTTTATGGGGGGACTATATTTGCAGCTCCTTCATTTAATAGATTTACGCTTTTGCTTTTACTAAGTGAAGCCTTATGGTGAATGCATCTTCTGTTCGTCTGCCAATTTCATCACCAGTGTCGCTGAGCTGCCATAAAACTCAGCACGATGGATTTGCATGCATCGACATGCTTGCAGTGCCATTAATACAGAGATATCACTAAGAGTTCTCTCTATTTACTTATTTTAGTTGGTATCGCGTAGCACAGGATGCTATATAGAGTCTGGAACTACAGCTAACCCGAAAGGCGAGTAACGGAAGTAGTCACTGCTGCACAGAACTGTAGTCCCATTGGAAAGCACACTAGCACAGACAGTCATTCAAGCGGCATATTCTTGTTATACGTGTATAGTTTAAGAAAACATCATGGAAGTAAAGTAACAAGAAATAACGCCCCCAAAATATTGAAAGAAGACATAACGCTTCCAGTAGGACTTGTTACCGCTACTGCACCAAGGGAGCGGGTGCGTCACATCCTATTCATGGTCAGACTTCCGCTGCTCCAGACTTGCCTGGTTCCAGACCATAGACCCCGCCCACTCTCAGAGTGGACTCTTTCTCTGGTCTGGAGCTGAGTACAGGAATCGGCTTTAGCAACCCAAAAATTCGGCTGCTCCAATGAGCGCGGGGGGTGGGGGGTGGGTCTAACGAATATCCAATCAGCGCAGCAGTTGAAACGATTTCAAACGAAGTTCACACACGACAGGCACACGCACACATACACACACACGTTCACAAGCTGTTAATGTTGATTACATGTTTCTGGTCGCAGTTCTGTGTGGAAGCAGTCACTGGCACAGACAGAGACACACACACAAACACATACACCGCGGCCGTGCGTCGCGATCACCGTGTATCGCGAGCACGATGCGTCGCGATCACTCGCGCGCGGTCACGAACGCGCACGCTCGCAAAGTCCCTCCCCCGTAAATCATTTAGAATAGGGCACAGCTTCAGACTAAAGCGTGAGCTGAGTCTGAAATCAGGCTAGCTCCAGACAGTATGACGGGAGCATTTGCAAATTGTGGGAGTCAACAGTCTGGCCACGCAAGACTATATTTTAGTAGTTGCGGGTGGGTTGGACTCACTGCCTTCACAGTTAAACATCACACCTGCCTCATTGAGTGTCAGATGTCACCCAGCTTGCCAGTCCCTCCCTGGCGTGGGCAGGGCATTCATTCAAGGTCTTTGCCCAGCAGCCGGAGCCAGTTCTACTTTCAGAGACTGCAGGGCGCAGGAGCACCAAGGTTAGATGTGAGACAGAGTTAGCCCAGGAGGCTGACGAATAACTGCTATTAAACCAGACGGCCACGGGGGTGAGGAATGGAAGCCGTCCATTACCATCCATTTACCACCCACCCCCACAGACAGACGCACATGCTCGCACGCACACGCACGCACGCACACGCACACGCACACACACACACACACACACACACACACACACACACACACACACACACAGTGCATTCCACTGATTAGCATGCCAAAACACTGTGTCAGCATTTCACAGCATTTGCTTTGCACAGGAAAACACCCCAGAGTGTATCAATCTTTTCGTCTCTTTTTTTGTCAGACATTGATAAATGATCGTGTTGCAGCCTAACCTACTGTGTACAGTATAGGAACGAACCTTGTTTCCCCTTAAGAGGTGGGAAGCCATGGGCGTCAGGACTTCCCTCTCTCCTCCCTCTCGTCCTACGCATGGTCCTACGTGGTGCGCTCTCGTCTCCCTCATCTGCAGCCCTCGTGGAGGAGACGGCTCTCTCCATACAGCCATCCGTCTTGGGTTGCCATAGTGATGCTGTACATTTTCGTCTGCGTTGGCTCACAAGCGGTTGTGCAGTGAGGCGAAAGCACTTCAGATCAAGCGCCATTTATGAAATCAATCCTTCCTTGCTCATATGTTTCAAGTGTTCCGGCATGCTCTGATTTGTTAATGGTGTTGTTGATTGGTGGGACAAAGACCAGACCCATGCTTTGAGCTAGTGAGTCAAGTGATCTAGGAAGATACGAGCATGTTGTGATTGTGAATCTGATTTGGTTTGTGTGTATGCCGGATGATGAGTTAATTATTGTATGGGGTTACAATGTGGTGATGGGCTGCAGCTATCCATTATTCTATTGGTGACATTTTAGATGAATCAAATAATCGAGAAGCACATAATCTTTATTTTTGTATCAACAAATTGATGCTAAAAGATTCGATGTATTGTTTTATTTTTAGATAAATTACCAAATTATTACCACTTAAACCTTACAAGCCTGTATCATGAAAATAAATAAACAAATGTAAAAGTTCTCTCTTAAAATAAACAATTATTGTATTAAAATGTATGAAATTGATTCGGTCAATTAACTGTTGCACCCCTAATTGAGTTTGATATGTATTTAGAAGTGTGCATGTTGTACTCAATTTTCTCTTGGATGCTGGTTTAAAACTTCCCATGTTTGTGTGTGTGTACTGCAGCATTCATGCAAGAGAATTCATGTAATCACCTTTTGTTAGCATGTTCCCACTGCAATCTTCCTGGTGTCTATATGCAAGGATCATGAAATCTTATTCTTATTTTAACAGGCCCACTGTGTATTGTCTAAAATTCTTTCCCTCTTGGCTTGTGATCCTGTTTCTATTGATCCAAAGGTGTGAGCTTCATCACAGAGAGAGAGGGGGGGGGGGGAGAGAGACACACAGAGAGACAGACAGAGACAGAGAGAGAGGATTATAGTCAGCAGGAGAAAGCAGGAGAGCTGCCTGACTGTCTGCCTGCTCCTCTGTCTGCCCGTGACCTTGCCAAAGTACACAGAGATACCGTATGTCTTTATTAGATTGAGTAGGCCTCAGTGGGGTAGGCTGGGACCTGGGGTTAGGCTCTCAGCACCACCGTGTTCCACACCACAGGCTTCCATCGTTTAACCTATTCTTTTAAATTAACAAGAATGAATATTCTTTCAAATAATAGCCGCTCTATAACTCAGTGTGCATCAGATGTGTTTTATATATATATATATATATATATATATATATATATATATATATATATATATATATACCGGTATATATTTTTGCCTATAACTACAGTTGGGACGCCATGGTTAAAGTGGTTACTTGGACTTTTTAGTGTGGTTGCAGACTATATCTTTCTCATCATCTGATGTAACCTTTTTCTCTAAGGGTTTTCCCATTGAAGTACTTCTCAGAGTTACACATCATCTGATGTAACCCTTCACCCAATCAGACATCACGATACCCTGATATTGTGATGTCACCCTTTCCCCCATCTCTGATTGGCTCCCCATTAGAGTCAACGGCAGCCGCACTTGCAATTTCCAATTGCATCTTTCTAGTTACTTGCACAAGCAGAGCACGCAAGTACTGTAATCGGCTGGGTTTGCAGATGCCCCCCTTGTTTGAAGACTGTAGCCCTGAAACGGCTGGGATTCTAGGAATGTATGTGTATGTATGCAGGTGTGTATGTCGGTGTCTCATCATTAACAGCCAATGATACCTCAAGTAGAATAACTGAAACGAAGCCTGCACATTGAATGGCTCAGGCGACTCCTGTTCTAAGGTCAGACCTGCTGAAAATCTCCACTGAGTGCCCCTTTAGAGTTGCCTTATCTGTTCATCTGCTATTAGCATTCCAGTGTGGACACTGGACAGTATGACTTACTGCCCACTAGTGTGTGGTAACTCAACGCACCTCCAATCACACTCTGCCTTATTGCAGTGCACGGCTCTCCATTCAGCCTATTGTGATCGCATCTGGGTGGTTATTTATGCTGGCTTAAATCCACCATACCTAGAACATGGTGGGGACTGTGTGTGTGTGTGTGTGTGTGTGTGTGTGTGTGTGTGTGTGTGTGTGTGTGTGTGTGTGTGTGTGTGTGTGCGCGCGCGCGCGTGCATGCATGCATGTCCTCAGTAGAATTGGAACTGTACTGTATTGTTCATTGTTGTTACTGTAAGTATTGTTATTGTTTTTATAACCTGGCTGAAACCAGACCCCAGGCCATTAAATTGGCCACCCGGAGGTGATTACTCCTCCAGGACAATGGGTTGTTGACTGGCCCGCCCACTGTCACCAGACCGTCGATTGTGTGTGTGTTTGTCTGCGTTTGAACGTGTTTGTATACGTGTCCATATCAGTATCTGTGTATTTTGATCTTTCTTACGTGTGTGTATTCAGGCCTCTCTGTCCCTTTTGATAGTGTGTGTGTGAATAGGACAAGAACCGCTTTGATTTAGGTATAATGGAGTCGTGGTCTGATTGAGAACACAGATAGTGCTCTAGACTAGACCAGAGGTCCTCCATCCATGAGAGCTGTTGCTTTCTGAAGGGAGCCTAAAGGGAGATGGACTGTTGTGAATGTGTGTTATTAGATCCTTTGTACAGGAGTAGAATAAGTTAGGACTGCACAATATACCGTATAACTATTGTATTTACTATTTTGGAATTTTAACCTTTAATCAACAATAACAATTTTGACCGCTCAATCTCAGTTAACGGGTTCATTCAGTTAGCGGTTCATTTTAAAATAAATAGGTTAGTGATAATATTTAGGCAAGAGAGGAGACGACTTCATCTCCTGAAGCTAATAATCCAGAAACTGAAGCACATCACATTCTAAAGATAAACATCTATATCAGGAATGAAAAATGTCCAGAGCCTTGCAACATTAGAGAGATGCTATCTGTGTATTTTCACGACACTGGTGCCATGCATCTGAGCAGGTTTTCTCAGCCACTGGTCAGCAGACTTGCACACTAGACTGGCTGCACACACAGCACGTATGGTAGACATGTCGATACTGCTGGAACTTAAAGGTACACTTAAAGGCATCGTCGGTAATGTCTGTCAGGCTGTTTATGTCATGCCACAGAAGCATTGCTTAAACATACATATATTCAAAGATTTGCACACATTTTCACGACTTTTCAAAAATAGCAGATCTACAAGATCACAAGCTACCCCCCCCCCCCCCTTGTGATGCCCCTGTGTCTTAATAAAGCTTCCCCAGTGGGTTTTATACATACATTACACGGAAAAATATTCATTTTGCAGGCCTAATCCACCTCTATTTCCATTCTGATCTGATCTGCTCTTCTGCCCTGATAAGGAAATGTCACGATTACAGAGATAAACTTCTATATCTCCTGAACATGAATGTAGTTTTAATCCCAACCGTCTCAGCCCTTTTTGCACATACGGTATTCTCACACAGGAACTTTGTTGACTTTGCATTATCCTGTTCATATACGTTTTTATTTATACAGTTTACAATGAAAACCGTGCAGATCCTGTCCATCAGTCAATGACTCAGTCAGTCTGTCTGTAATGCCTCAATGTACGTATAGCTGACCTGTTCTGACATCACATTGTTGACTGTCACACTCCAACCAAGACAGCCTGTTCTGGCAATCATATATGGAGATCCCTGAAGTCATCAATATTAAGCCCATATTTGGCAATGTCCATATATGGACACTCCATATATGGCCAAGACAGAATTCATTTGCAAATCAAGACTGCTGTCCAGATCAAGAAAATTGGAGAGATATCTGGCTACAAAGTCAATAACTCAAAATCGTCCATAACCCTAACCAAGAAGAAATGGATAAACCTCCAATCTATACACGTCATTTCAGAATGGTAGAGCAATTTACTTATTTGGGTATCCAAATTGTCCCTAAACTAGAGGATATTGTAAGCCACAATTACAACCCAATCACTATCAATTTCTGAAGCAATCAATAGGTGGTCAGACCTCTCAATCTCACTAATTGGTAGAATTAATATACTCAAAATGAACATACTCCCTAAGCTGCTGTACCTATTTCAGAATATCCCCTTGCCTCCTCCTGAAGGTTTCTTCCCTAAAATGGATGAATTGTTTCGAGATTTTATTTGGAATTATCGTCGCCCCAGACTTCGGCTATCCCTTCTATATTTGCCCTATGATAGGGGAGGTCTAAAATGCCCCAATATGCTGTGGTACTATTGGGCAGCACAGCTGAGAACTATAATGTTCTATTACACAGAGGAGGGGTCTCCTAGATGGAGAAACATCGAATCAGGTTCCTTAAAGATCTCGATGCCCAATTATCTTTATATATTCTAACTCAAGTAAATTAAAAAAGCTACAACCAATCCTATTGTTAAAAATCAAACCTCGGTTCGAAGTGAAGTGGTGAATTTTTATTCTATGTGTTCTAGAGCTATGACATCTGTGTTCTAGATCTATACATTCTGTGTTCTAGATCTATACTTTCTGTGTGCTTTAGTTCTATATTTTTATGAATTCTGAATGAATGAATGATTTTGTCTGGAGGGTGTTAAATTGTCATGTGAAGCAGTAAGAGCGAGATCATTTAGCGACCTACAACCGGGTCGCAACGTGGTCGGTAGTTTTTAGCGACCGGGCCGCTAAATCGAGCGACCGGGTCGCTAAATCACCGACCGCGCCGCTAAATCGACCGACCCGGTCGCTAAATCTACCGACCTGCCTGCAGTTTTAGGTCGGTAGATTTAGCGACCCGGTTGGTACATCTAGTGACCCGGTCGGAAGATTTTGCGCCCCAGTCGGTCGATTTAGCGACCCGGTCGCTCGCTTTAGCGGCGCGGTCGGTGATTTAGCGACCCGGTCGGGAGGTTGCGTCGGCAGGTTAGCCTACTGAGGTAAGGTTACTGAGGTTAGGTTTAGGGTTAGGGTTAGGGTTAGGGTTAGGGTTAGTAGCCCGGTGGTCGGTGGATAAGTGACCACCGTTCGGTGGATTTACCTACCCGGTCGGTGGATTTAGCGTCCCGGTCGTTGGATTTAGCGTCCCGGTCGGTAGATTTAGCGACCCGGTCGGTGTTTTAGCGTCCCGGTCGGTGGTTTTAGCATCCCGGTCGGTCGATTTAGCGACCCGGTCGGTGGTTTTAGCGTCCCAGTCGGTGGTTTTAGCGTCCCGGTCGGTGGTTTTAGCGTCCCGGTCGGTGGTTTTAGCGTCCTGGTCGGTCGATTTAGCGACATGGTCGCTGAAAACTACCGACCACGTTGCGACCCGGTTGTAGGTCGCTAAATGATCTCGCCCTCTCTCATGTGAAGCTTGACCAATCCTCAATTGCGCATGCACGGGACATGTACGCGACAGACAAAGCCACTCCTTGGGAATCTATGGGAATCCTCAAAAAAAACATGTACGGGACAGACAAAGCTACTCCTTGGAAGCGTCTTTCACCGCTTCAAAAACATGATTAAGGTTTGGCAAGATGTTAGGAAATATTTGTGCGATACCATCCCCATTTCTCGCTTCAGCTCGATTTGGGGGAATGAGGCATTTGCCCCGGGTGGGGCGGATGGAGGTTTTAAGCTTTGGGCTGGAAAAGGAATCAAACAACTAAAAGATGTTTTTGGTCAAAATAAGACTCTGCTTTCATTTGAAGAGCTCAAGGCTAAATTTAACGTTCCTAGCACACACAAATTTGTCCAGCTCAGGGACTTCATAAAGGTTAAACAAGCACAATCTCTGACGATCCCTCCTCTGTCAATAATAGAAAGAGCTCTCATCAGGAATCCCTTTGAAAGGGGCATCATATCTGGGTTTTATACTCTCCTGGTTGACTTCTCGCCTGAAACATCTGAATCTAGATTTAATGCCTGGAACTCTGATTTACAAGGGGAACTAACAATGGATGAATTTAACACAGCCTGTGAGGAGGCCCAGGCACAGATTAGTAATACCCGTTTAAAATTGCTGCAATATAATTGGCTGATGAGGGTGTACATCACGCCAGAAAAAATAAACAAATTTAATTCCAATATCCCAGACACTTGTATCAGATGTAATGATGATAAAGGCACCTTGTTCCACTGTTTGTGGGCATGTCCAAGAATAAAGGAGTTTTGGGAGGAGGGTTAGAAAGGAGTTACAACAGATACTACTTATTAACATTGCGCTAGATCCAAAACTCTTCTTATTAGGCCTTTACCTGATTGGACATAAGATAAAAAACTGCGAAATAAAATTTCTGGACCTTGGGTTCTTACAAGCCAAAAGGGTTATCGCCCTTTCATGGAAAAAGACAGGGAAACCTAGCATCGCTCAGTGGTTTAAGGAACTATCTTTGTGTCTTCCTTTAGAAAGAATGACTTACACTCTCAAAAACAAACAAGAGCTATTTGAGAATATATGGGGGAATTTTTTTCAATATGTCAAGGGCAATGATCTTTCTTATTTAAAGACCTTACCCGTTCGAAGATATGTGCTCCAAAATATGTGCAGAGTGTGGGTTGTGGGGAAAGTTACTGTAGCTGGTGCGTGCGTGAGAATATGTGGGAGCATCATAATGTAAGGAGCAGCTCATGGAGGAGTGTATATTTATGATGGATACAAATAATTTAAAATCATTTTTAGGTGAATAGAAGTATGAATGCGCTTGCTCCACATAGTTTTTTCATACCCGTTGGAAGATGAGACACACATCAAACGCACCTGGTAAAAGCGAGAGAGAGAGAGAGAGAGAGAGAGAGAGAGAGAGAGAGAGAGAGAGAGAGAGAGAGAGAGAGAGAGAGAGAGAATGCACATTCCTAACTGTGAGAGAGAGGGGTGTGTGTGTGGGGCTACAGATCCCATGGCCTGGAGGAACGGACCGTAACCCTGACAACAGGCTAAGAAAACGCTAATAAACAGCTTTAATTTGGGAGAAATGAAATTCGGGCTCCGTCACCGTTGGTATAATGCTAATGGCCAATACCATGTGAACTTTGGGATCAGTTGCTGAAGCGAGTGAATAGATAAACGTAGATAAGCGTGAGCGTTAGAGCAGAGAGAGAGAGAGAGAGAGAGAGAGAGAGAGAGAGAGAGAGAGAGAGAATGCACATTCCTAACTGTGAGAGAGAGGGGTGTGTGTGTGGGGCTACAGATCCCATGGCCTGGAGGAACGGACCGTAACCCTGACAACAGGCTAAGAAAACGCTAATAAACAGCTTTAATTTGGGAGAAATGAAATTCGGGCTCCGTCACCGTTGGTATAATGCTAATGGCCAATACCATGTGAACTTTGGGATCAGTTGCTGAAGCGAGTGAATAGATAAACGTAGATAAGCGTGAGCGTTAGAGCGTTAGAGCGTGAGTGTGTGAGTGAGTGAGTGAGTTTGGTGGTTTATCTGATAGATGGAGGAACCAGGAGTAGGGTGGGACCGCAGCCTCTCTGCAGTCACTTGTCCGGCCTTATGGCACGGGACTCTGGGTGTTAATGTTAATGGTATGTGCTCTTTGTTTCATAATTATTTCATATTTTTATGTGTCGTGTTAATGTCAGGTATTTTGGTTGTTTTTTGTATGGTGTTGTCTTTTTTTCTTTGTCTTCATGTAGTCTTTTTATTGTCAAGTAAATGTTGTCTTGTATGTCCAAAAAAGAATGAAAAACGAAATAAACATATTGTTTAACAAAAAAAGACTGCTGTCCTGTACGATGACCTTCCTCAGTAACTGGGTCTTGACCACCACCTTCTACAAGGATACCTTGATGATCGTTGAGATGGTTTTGTTCCCGTCAAGTTGTGGTCCATGTGTTTCATAGCATACATTCAAGGTGACAGGTTTGGATCTGTTACCTAGGATAACACCGCCTGTAACTGTGGAAATGCTATATAATCGCTTGTATGGGGGGTGGCAGTGGCTCAGGGGTAGAGTGGCCGCTTGGCAACCGGAAGGTTCTTCTCAGTTCGATCCCAGGCTCCCCCAGAGTTAGTGTTGACGCGTCCTTGAGCAAGACGCTGAACCCCTAATTGCTCCTGATGAGCAGGTTGGTGCCTTGCATGGTTTCCTCCGCCATCGGTGTGTGAATGAGTGTGTGTGTGTGTGTGTGTGTGTGTGTGTGTGTGTGTGTGTGTGTGTGTGTGTGTGTGTGTGTGTGTGTGTGTGTGTGTGTGTGAATGGGTGAATGTATTGCACAAGCATTGGAAAGTGCCTTGAATAAAGCCGCTATATAAATGCACCATTTACTTATAGGTGATGTGTTCTATACATCTTTCCAGCTTTTGAGTTTAGCCAAACAAGCTGACAAGTGAAATCCCTCAGTAGCAAATAAACACCAGAGTTTATTGAAACGCTTTGTCTTGTTGACGGTGTGTGTGTGTGTGTGTGTGTGTGTGTGTGTGTGTGTGTGTGTGTGTGTGTGTGTGTGTGTGTGTGTGTGTGTGTGTGTGTGTGTGTGTGTGTATTTGGCTTGGTTGCTGAAGATTAGTTATGCAAGCACCTGGTCTCATATCAGATATGCCTGTTACCCTCTAATGTCCGACATAACCTTCCATTTACTGTACCTTGCGCTCGTCTGTCTGTCGGACTGTCCGTTCTTCTGTCTGAGTGCCTGCCTCCTAATGTAATGTCATTAAATGGCTGCATTTTGCTCCCTCAGGGAAGCCATTGATTTCTAATCTGGATAACCATTAGATGCCAAAGCCCCTCAACCATCACTCATGCTGTTATTCCCCTTCCCGTCAAAGGTGGAGCATCAATATAACTTGGATCAATATGGCTCATACACCATTACCTGTGTGGATGTCCTATACTTCATTTGTTTCACGAGGGCACTTTAAATTGAATTAAATGATTACAAGACACTCGTTCTACGCAAGGATGAGTGGAGAGGTGTGATGACTTGGGCTGGCCACCAGGGGGTAGGCTGGCATTTTGTTTCAATGGTTTCTTGTCGACAAGAGTCTACAATGTACTGAATGTAGACAGTCTCATGTGCGGGTGCTGTACTCAGTCATACTCCATTGTTCCGATACCAATATATTTTTTACTCAAAACCCTCCACCTCATTGTCTAAAACAAAATCAAAATATAATTAAATCAATATTGATTAATATTTATTTTATTTTATTGAGTTGCTTATTGTAATTGAGATTTTAATGTTATTCTTAAGATTCTGTGTGCTTTACCTTTTTACTAGTACAAGTGCAATATCAGGCTTCTACTGTTATTACTCCACCATGACCTCCAGGACACGTATAACCTACTCTTACTGTTATCTTTATTGACCCCCCCTTTCTAATGAATTTAAATGAAATAGCTGAGAAATCTGCCCAGTCAAATACTTTATGTGTGAACATATTTTTTCGAATAAACTGATTCCAGGTCTGATTCCAAATTCCAATTGTAGTTCTGATTCCGCAGTTTTTTGGCTGTGTATGAGCATGAGGAGATTGCTTTGCAGTTACTTGCATTTCACCACTGAGATGGCAGGGGGCACTTTCTCTCTGTTATAGCCAGGAGTCTCTATGGGTCTAGCCAGCCAGAATCATGTGCCAGAAAAACCTGAGATCTATGAGAGAGAGCGACTGAGAGCATTACACAACGATCTGTGTTGTGTGCGTCTGTGTGACTGTGTTTGGCGAAAGCTGGTTGGTGTTGAAGTCTTTAGTTTGAATATGTGAGTTACTACAGTATGTGCATTTTCCCTGTGTGTTATGTAAGAGGTACCAGTGTAATAGGATAGGACCCACGTAATAAAGTCTTTGCTTTTCATGAGAATAGCATTCATGTGTACGTATGTGAGTAGCTGTGTCTGTCTGTGCAGAGTACATCCTAATTCATACTCACGATAGGGTGTTGCTTGCTGACGAGAACCAATTTCCAAGCTGACAACATTTCAGTTGTTCTTGTCAATAAGCGACAACGTCGTGCTGAATAGAGTATAATTTATTCTGGAGAGACAAGGAGAGAGGAAAGGGAGACGATTAGACAGATGGAGAAAGAGCGATTATTAGAGGGGGAAAAGGCAAAAGAGAGAGGTTGGGTGCGAGAAGAATGGAGAGTACAAAAGAGAAAGGTGGCAGCCGTGGGCACATCATTTCGTCACTTAGCACGATCCCTGTAGTCTGGTTATGTAAGAATGTCTGCTTGGAAGATGCGGGGGAGGGAGGTGGGGGGGGGGGGGGGGGGGGGGGATTGGAGGGGGTGGGGTGGGGCAGTTGATAGAAAGTGACAAAAGCCCCCCCTCACATTCATGAAGGCAGCCTGCGGGGCAGACCTCAGTGACACTAACACGCGCAGGGAGCGAGCGAGGGACGGAGGAACATAGAGAGCAGGGCTAGAGTTACAACATTCTTTTTCTCCACATAACCCCCCATGACCAGGGGTGTCGCACCAAATTCTGGGCCCTGGGTACAAGGATTCACTGCGGGGCCCCCCATGTGCTTCAACTATTGAAAAATAGCAGATATACAAGCTTGTAGATCTGCTATTTTTGAAGATGCGTGAAAATTTGTGCAAGTCTTTGAATATTTCAAATCCTTCTAAGGTTTTTGGAAAAACCTATGTCAGTGGTGCTCAAACCTTTCATGTGAAGGACCCCCAAAATGATATGCATTTGGCCACGGACCCCCATCTCAAAATATTTCGTTCCAGGGACCCCCCCCCCCCCCCCCCCCAGAAGCAACATTTTAGTTACAAATGTTCACTTAAAAATACATAATATTCAAAGATTTGCATGCATTTTCACACTTTTCAAAAATGGCAGATCTACAAGCTATAAAAATAAGTATAAAATAATTAAGGCCCCTCCACCTTGGGCCCTAGTAACTCAGTCCCACTCCCCCCCCCCTTGTGTCGCCCCTGATGGTGACACATCCATCACAGGACTCGCAGGACAGGGACCTAAGGTCCTCTGAATTGCGTGACCCAGGGTCAGTCTGTGGCATGTCAGCCCTGCTATCCAGCTGAGGCAAGGGCTGCACAATTAAACACCAAAAAGAAATACAAATCCTGCATCAGATATAGGGATGGGACGATATGACGATTTCATATCACGATTATTGTGGCAAAAGAAATCGCGATTTACAATATTATTGCGATAATCAAAATCCATTATCCTGGTGGCGAAACATTTGCCAAAGAATAGCAGATCTACAAGATCTACACTTGGTCACCCAGGCCTGCCACTGCCACTGGTCACCCAGCGGTATTGCAGCTCATACTCGTACATAGTTACATAATCTACATACATAGTTACATAGTTACACACTCAGTCAAGCCTTGGAGCGGTGTGCACCGCTCAAAGATTATACAGTATGTCATACATTACAAGCTTGGTTTATACGGCTCTGAGTGTCTTCTCGCTGGTGTCCAACTTGCTCTCTCTCTCTGTCTCGATGCTGGCCAAGATGCTGGAGGGCAGTGGGGATCGACAACATCCCATTTCTTCTAGGAATGCCCTTTGATTTTGTGGTTGTGAGGCACACAACACCAAACCAACACTACACTATCTGCCAATACCGCCACAGGAAAAAAGGGGTAGGGGGATTCCCCAATGTAAAATGAGACAACACATTTATTCCCCGCAACACATTCCACATGCAAACAACAACTAAATAACATCAAATCTGAACAATGCATTTGTGTGCACCCCTAGACATGCTGGGAAGTCCCTCTCCTCGTCCAATGCAGACCCCAGGACAATACAAAACTGTTGCTTTCTCCCTGTACACGTGGCAAAAAGAAATGTTTCTGGCAAACTGGCATCAGTCAAGTCTTTATGTTGTCAAAAGCTTCTCTTCAACAAATGGATAATGTAGGACAACTACCGTGAAGTGGGATCAATTGTATAATAACAGCCATGGTTTTTAATCCATAATTAAATTCAGTGATTGGGGGAATTGCGAGGAATAAAACTATGTTGCGATTTTGTGTTTAGTTTGTGTGGAGGCGGTCTCTCTCTCTCTCTCTCTCTCTCTCTCTCTCTCTCTCTCTCTCTTGCCTTTGTTTTCTTTCATTCCTTTCCTTGTTAAATCTCTTTATCTCTCTCTCTCTCTCTCACCTCGTGACTGTGTGCAGGGGTGTCGCACTAAATTCTGGGCCCTGGGTACTTTAACTATTGAAAAATAGCAGATATACAAGCTCACAGCGAGCTTGTAGATCTACTATTTTTGAAAAATTCTCTTTGAATATTCTCTTTGAATATTTCAAATCATTGTAAGGTTTTTTGAAAAACCTATGTTTCTATGTCAGTGGTGCTCAAACTTTTTCTTGTGAAGGACCCCCAAAATGACATGTATTTGGCCACGGACCCCCATCTCAAAATATTTAGTTCCAGGGACCCCCAGAAGCAAAATTTGAGTTACAAATCTTCACTTAAAAAATCAAACCTTGGTTCGAAGTGGAGCCGTGAAATTGAGCACTTCCAGATCTATGTTTTTGATTCTATGTGTTCCCCCCTGTGTGTGTGTGTGCGTGTGTGTGCCTGGCCTGAAAACAGCGCCCCTCCCTTAACATGTGTGGTCATAAAAGGTACTGTTCGAACTCAACGGGACATTTCTCACTGGTGAGACAGGACACACATTGCCACTCAGAGGGAGACCATGGGCTCCGCCCACGGCTCCAAAAATACATATAGGCTATTCAAAGATTTGCACACATTTTCACAACGTTTCCAAAAAATATATATATCACGCGCTGTGAGCTTGTATATCTGCTATTTTTCTATAGCTAAAGTATAAAATAATTCCAGGCCCTCCACCTTGGGCCCTAGTAACTCAGTCCCACTTTTCCCCACCTTGTGACGCCCCTGACTGTGTGTTGGTTTGTGTGTTGCATGTCTCCCGGGCTCCCGGTGGTGTGTCATGGCATTGCAGTTTGTTTCATCATGCTGATTCAATCTGACCCGTGGGATCGTCCCTCCCTCGGCTCCACACCCACCACAATCTCAAGTCAACTTTAGGGATGGGACGATATGAAAATTTCATATCACGATTATTGTGACAAAAAAAATCGCGATTTATGATATCATCGCGATAATCAAAATCCATTATCTTGGGGCGGAACATTTGCCAAAAAAATTGCAGATCTACAAGCTCACAACGCGTCGCAGCTTGTAGATCGGCTATTTTTTTGGCAAAGACATTTGATGGAGAGTGAAAAAAATTATGTATATTATAAGCACCATTTTACCAATTTTAGAGGGTTTAAGACAAGTGGTACTGGATATACAGCTCTGAAAATAAAAAAGTGAATTGATCCCAGTGCATGATGGAGGACGATATCACGATAAATTAAATCTCCACGATACGATTATCACGATAAACGATAATATCGCGTATCGTCCCATCCCTAGTCAACCTCAAGGCTCCAGCTAGGCCAGTGGTTCTCAACCTTTTCAGTCCGCGACCCCCCAAAAAATAATCATATTTTAACTGGTTGCCCCTGGACCCCCCCACCCTGACGAGCACTAAGAGTTGAGGAATTACGTCTTGTATAAAACAGAAAATAGCAGAGGCGTTGTGAGCATGTAGATCGGCTATATTTTCACAATTTCTGCCTCCACTATTTGACAATTTGGCCAATGTTTAATTTGTCATTTTAGAGGTGTTAAAAAGTCCTTTATTTTGTCACTTTAGAAATGTGCATATACCCTTTATACACTTTAACGTTATGCTGCATGTAGATCTGCTATTTTCTCAATTTCTGCCTCTAATATTTGACAATTTGGCCAATGTTTAATTTTTCATTTTAGATGTGTTAAAAAGTCCTTAAATTGTACCCTCTATACACTTAAACTTTATGTTGGTTTGTTTACTTTTGAGTGGGAAAACAATGTTGCACATTAAGTTAATCATCTGGGGACCCCCCACAATAATTTGGGGACCCTCCTGGGGATCCCGACCCACAGGTTGAGAACCACTGAGCTAGGCCACCAGTGGAGTTGGTCTTTTTTAGTTTTTTCGTGTGTGTGTGCTGTATGTCAGCACCTAATGTATAACACGCAACGCAACATTCTTCTAATTAAATACATATTCAGATTCTGGACATTGGCCTTACTATTGGCCTCTTTGATCACCAGCAATCCTGCAATGCATAGGCAGGTAACACAATCGGATGAGTAACCATTTGCAGTTTAACAGCGTACCATGCCAATGGACAGTCAACAGTCAACACAACATGTCCGTGGTGTGGCCTTGACCTTGAAGTATACTGGACTTAATTTCCGTGCTATATACCAGGTCCATGCCATGGACATACTGTATAGAACAAGAACACACAGGAAAAGACGTACGGTAGCTGGCATGACTTTAGACCCATTTTAAAGATATAATGGAAAATCGTTTTACAAGCCTGTGTGGTTTGCACCAGGCTCGATAATCATACTTGCCTTTGAGTGTCAACTGGCTAAACAAATGGACTTTAAATACAGCATAATGGAATATGGCTTCATAAGAGACAACATCTGGTGCGTGCACATCTTTCTTCCTAACCCTAATCCTAACCCTGTTAATGCAGGAATTTATGCTGAAATGACATGTGATGTATACAGACAAGGGATGAAAAGCACATGAGCTGACTCATTTTTATTTATTGTTTTTTTTAATCACATCCGAAGAGGCCCAGTGAAGGCATTAATTGCCTGCGTCAATTCTTTGTCCCACTCCAACCCTGCTGAAATAAACATAGGATATGCAAGGGGTCGGCAACCTTTTTGACATGAAGTGCCATGTTTTTATTTTCTAGCTTTCAGCGGTGGAAAAAGTACTCACATTCTTTACTTAAGTAAAATTATCAATACTGCAATATAGAAATACTCTGTTAGGGTGCCCTCACACCAAAATACCTATGAGAGTGGAATCCGCGTTCCGCCAATACATTTCAATGAGAAGGGAGCGTTTTTTGCAGAAATCCTCTACTGGCAAAAAACGCTCCATTCTCATTGAAATGCAGTGGCGGATTCCACTCTAGGTATTTTGGTGTGAGGGCACCCTTACAAGTAAAAGTCTGGAATTCAAAATGTACTTGAGTAAGAGTATGAAAGTGTTGGCATCAAAATGTACTTCAAGTATCAAAAGTAAAAGTACAAAATGTTTGAAAATAGCAGATCTACAAGCTCACAACGCGCCGGATTGCGACGCGTTGTGTGCTTGAAGATCGGCTATTTTTAAATAGCCAAGGTATAAAATAGGGCTAAAGTGGTTTATGTATGTTTTATAATATTATAATGTATATCTGAAAAGTAACTTGTAACTAAAGTTTTCAAATAAATGTAGTGGAGTAGAAGTACAATATTTGGATCCCAGATGTAGTGGAGTAGAAGTAAAAGTACTGAAAACTGGAAATACTCAAGTAAAATACAAATACCTCAAAACTGTACTTAAGTACAGTACTTAGGCAAAAGTACTTAGTTACTTTACACCACTGCTAGCTTTCACATCAGGCCATTGACGTAATGATCATTAGACTCAGAGCAATATAACCCACCCTATCTCCCAGTCCAGTTTGTATATGAATTTAGTATTATGTGCAGGATGTAATTTGCATACAGACGTGAGGGGACTTCGCTTAATTGGCCACATGTTTTTATATTTTATGTTAAAATAAAAATCCCCTATCTCACAATTATGCTAATGTGCCAGTGATTACCATCCCCTGTGCCAATGTTGGCACCTAGCTGTGCCTGAGGTTGCCTACCCCCGATAAGAGGCGAGCAGACAACATCATTTGTTTCAGGCTATATATACGTGATGTAATGCTAACCTACCAGCTACCGTTGGCTCAATTGTCTCCTCATCTCTGCTCATACAGTAGTCATACAACAAAGAATTTACAGTTTGTTGGAGCCCCTGCCATACATGTATATACTGTAGAAATACATGACCAATATAGGTGGGTGGGGTAACCGAAACAGTGGGCCTCTAACAACACTGCCCACCATGTTTTCTTATTATGTAGGCATTTTTGAGTGGTGCTAACCACTACTACATCTGGCTTTGTCTGTTTGACCCACATCTGTCCAGACTGTGATTGGTCAACGGCCATATAATACAGGCATGTCACTATGACTCAGACATAACCATAAACAAACCAGATATGCCCATTGCCCATACATAGGCATATATGGGAGATCCGGTTGTCCGGAGCCAAAGATCCAACCGCTGTGCCCAGTTGGGCATATGCCAATATACAGGATATGGGCATACTGTGTACCAATGACATCAGGGATCTCCATATATAAAAGGGAGAAGGACTGACGTATACACAAGGTACAATACACATACATAGATCTGGATGTATGGCTACTAACGGGCTAACTTAACTGTTCTGCTGCCCTTGACGACGCTCACCGTCAGTGAAAGGGTTAATACCATGGCGCCGTTGACGGCGAGGACTGTCAATCTTACTGTATATACAGTAAAGATATTATTACTTACTGTACGTCGCTCCGGTCCCGCCCGCATCGGTAATGTCCGCGATTTGTTTACAACGCACGTCGGGCGTGCACGCGAAGTTAACGTCCTCCATAGTAAATCCATTGAGAGGCCCATAAAGAGACTTCATTTTCTCCAAAAGGGACATTCTTATACAAAGGATGGTCTCCACTCTCCATACTATACACAAAAGCTGGGCGCAGCCATGTTCTCTTCTGGGCTCACACTGTCATGTGACTAGATGACGTAATCGTTGCCGTCAAGTGATAATCCAAAAAAACAAAAACAACCCCCTTCCGGCCCTTCAAAATAATAGCGGCGGCCTATGGAGGAAACGACGTGGCACCGAGGCACCAAGCAAACCTTCAGATTAAGAGGCAGTAGTTGTGTTAAGGGACACAGACACACAGGTACAACAGATATTCTGACAAAGCCCCCAACGCTATGACTATCGGTCACAATGGCGGTGCGACATAGGTGTGAGGGCCGCGTAGCACTCTGATACCTCTAGCAATAACGTAGACATTTTTTATTTTTATGCCTTGGGCTACAACAAAGATTTAACACATGATTTACTATGTCTTAATAAATGTTCAAGAAATTATCTATAAACCATGATTAAACTCAAAATATTTGCCACTTTATAATCATTCTCAAATTATTTCCTACACATTAAATGACATTATTTAATGATGAAAAAAATCAAATAGAAATGATGTGTTTATGTGTTTTAAATAATCTTAAAATCTTATCTAAATGTTCTATAATGCTATTATACATTATTTCATAAATAGTACAAGTTTGTTTCTTTATCTATAGCTTATAAATGTTATATAACTGTTATAAATAATGTAATAATCATTAACAAATGTATACAAATGGCTTGTTCATGAATAATTTACTAAATATTAATAACTTTGAAATAGTGCTGCTCTGTTCATAGTAGGAATATAAAGATGAGTTATAGTTTTACAACTAAAACTTGAAGACACAAATTATAGCTTATTGTAATTATTGCAAAGTACACAGTCCATGTTCAAGTCACATTCCAAAGGATGCAAGGTAAATTGGATCAGTCATGTTGCACTAAAACTAATTTATGGCTTGAAAAACAGTATTCCATCTGATTATTTAGACTTACTTAATAACCTCTTTTTAACTGGTCTTGCACGCATTAGGTGTCACGTTGAGTCAAACACAATATTGAACTGCTTTATTGCCCCAAGCACACACTCGACTGAAAACCTTTCCCCAAATGGAGCTATTTAAGTTATGTAATTATGTTACATAACTTATGTAACTCTTGTTTTTGAGTAACCACTTTTTGAGGGTCCCTATGCCCGTATGAGCACAGAACTTCATGTATGGAGATAAATAACGTCACGGACAAAACGGGCCATACAAGGAGATATGCATGTGTGTCGTGTTTGATATTTATATATTGCAGTACGTATGTACTCAACGATACCTGTGACAGTTCATTTGTCAGCTGTGTTTGTCAACTTCCTAAACAGCATCCCTGTTGGAGAACGAATTGTTCAGCATCACAGATCCTTCTCTTCTGTACACAAACCATGCAAGATTACTGTGTGGAGTGAGCATGCACAGACGGTCTGCTACAGTATGTTGCATTTACTTGCATAAACATGTGTGTTACTTTAGTCTGAATTGGAGAGCACTGCACGGCACGCTCCATCTATCTAAAAGTGCTGGCGGAAGCCGAGGCGCAGTAGGCCAGAGATGCAGGTCACTGGTTCCCAAGGGGCAGCGCTGGTATTCCAGAATTATACCTGGCCTTCCACTCCCTTAGGACCTCCACTCAGCTTTCTCTCTCTTTCTCTGTCTCCATCCCCCCTCACTGGCTTTAACAAGCGAGTTAAGGAGAAGAGGGATTAGGCATGGGACGATAATCGCTATTATCGTTTCGTTTATTGTATCGTGGAGATTTTATTTTTTGAGGAATTGTCCTCCGTCATGCACTGGGATCAGGCACCACTTAGCATTGCTAAAACTGTCCTGTAAAGAATGCACTTGATTGTCTTTTTTTCACACTCCACCAAATCTCTTTGCCAAAATAGCCGATTTACAAGCTTGTGAGTTCTGCTATTTTCGTCAAACGTTCCACCCTAGAATAATGGATGTTGGGGATATTTTGATTATCACCATGATATCGTAAATCACTATTATTTTGGTCACAATAATCGTGACATGAACTGTTCATATCACCCCATCCCTATTGAGGATATGGGTGGGTAGTGGTCCTGGTGTGGTTTGGATAGTGGAAGCACAGGATGTCTCTCGGATAATGACATTACGATCATGACAATAGTAGTTGGCTTTTAGGCTTTGTGAACAAAAGTTGCACATGGCAGATAATATGACAAATAACTTCAATCAGTAAGACTCCCTAATCTGTAGGAGCAGTGTCCAAAAATGTGTTTTAAAAAATCGTCCAGAAGGTGGCGCTAAATGGGACAGATCCATGTTGATGACATGAGTGTAGACATATTACAATGACACACTCACAACGTGTACGCTTGTACACACACCCTCTTGTAGAGCAGCTACAATTTCTGTCTATTTTTCAATTAAGATTATACAAAATAATTGCGAGTATCTCTTATAACTGCGATCAGGTGATTATGTAATAAGGTATAGGCTTGTGTTTGGGAACCCCTTGTCTGGGCTAGAGGTAAGGCTTCTTGAAGTGAACACTTTCGTTCAGTGAAACGAACCTAGAAATAGAAGCTAGGCTGTGCCTGCCTTCGCACCAGACTTGGGAGTCGGGGCAAAGTAGTGTCTTAAACACCTGCAGTGGTATGAGTGATAGTTCCATGGGAAGCCTGTGGGGAGGCTGCTGGCTGGCTACCAGGCTGGTTACCATGGCACTGCGGCAGGTGACAGGTGGGAAGATGTAGACAGATAGGCTGTTGGCTCACTCTGGGAAGTGTGTGTGTGTACGAATGTCCCTCAGGAGATGCTCCATAGTCCACTCCATACCCATTCTATCCACATTCTATGGATGCAGACTAGAGAGAATACTGTACACTGTCAGCCAGTGGAGTGGTCAGCGCACGCACGCACGCACGCACGCACGCACGCACGCACGCACACACACACACACACACACACACACACACACACACATACACACAGTTGGGGTGCAATGTTAAAGGGTGACTTGGGTCAAACAGTAACAAACATTGAAATATTCTTGACTAGTCCATATCCAGGGATGTGCACAGTCAAAAGTATTTGGGTTATACAGGGTAGCCTGCAACAGTTCCAACACACACATGCGCTGCCCGTCGCCGTGCAAGAGTTGAGGAATACATTTTGTATAACACGGTTCTATTGTGAAAATAGCAGATCTACATGCTCACAAGTGGAGAGGCAAGCATTAACTCTTTTCCTGCGATCCCCGTCGAAACCGGAGATTTCCCGCTGTACCTCTCTGCGATGTCCGAGGAGCCCGAAGATTTAATTAGCTTTAATCATTATGAAACGATTAAAAGTATGGTCGCTGTATATAGCCGCTTCGGAGACTTTAGGCCCGCCTCCTAACTGTATCCGGTCGTATTTCCTGTTTAGACCGGATCTAGGTTTCCATATCCGGTCTGAAAGCCAATCATAGCTCCCGGCCCATAGGTTTTCCTTGTAAACAAATGAAGGAGCTGCACGGCCATAGAATGTTTTTTTTCACGCGTTTTTTTTTATTTGGTAGCTGTTTGATTCCTCAATTTCCTCTACCCGCCTGGCATATGATCCGCGCACATATCGTCTGCTATGTGCGCGAACGTGCCCACGTGTTACCATAGCGCACAGCTGGCTGTTTCCAACGTTTTCTTATGTAAATACTGGCGGATACCGCAGGATACTGCCTGGCAACGGATTTGTCTATTCCAATGGATTTTTTTTTTATTCGAAAGCTGTCATCTTGTCTACCGGTCTACTAGTTGCGCACAGATCATGCCTAACCCTAACCCTAACCCTTTGACAATGTGGAAGCCCACTTTTTTTTGTGCTTTTTTCTTTGACAACGTGGATTCTAACGACCACCTAACCCTAACCCAAACCCTAACCTTAACCTCAGTAAAACCATGCCTAACCCTAACCTTAACCTCAGTAAAACTATGCCTAACCCTAACCCAAACCCTAACCTTAACCTCAGTAAAACTATGCCTAACCCTAACCCAAACCCTAACCGTAACCTCAGTAACTGCGTGAGACGCAGTGGGGGTGAGAATGTCTTCCCGTCCGTCTTCCCGTCCGCTCGTCTTCCTCACAGCCCGTCCTCAATCGCTAGCTCCCCGTCCTCACTCGCCAGCTCCCACTCACTCACCAGCTCCCGCTCACACATCAGCGCTCACACATCAGCTCCCGCCACTCACACATCAGCTCCGTCCGCGTCTGCTTTGTCGTCCGGGACGAGGACGACAAGAGTGAGCGGCTCTTACTGGCATGCAGCTTGCCTGCTTGTTACCCTTAATATGAATATTAAGCCACACTGTGTCTTGTGAAAGTGTTTTAAATAGTACGTAGATTATTAAATAATATAAATAGTAACGTTCGCTTTGCTGCACCTCTGGTCTGACTACAGTGACTCGCTGCAGTGCACAGCCTAGGTGCACAGCAGTGCAGACTCATTCTACAAGTTTCTCCGTCTGAAAAATAGCCGATTTGCAAGCTCACAACGCGTTGCGGATGCAAGGTGTTTAGTCCTGAAACATGACGGTCGTTGAGAGCTTGTAGATCAGCCACTTTTGACGACGAAGTAGGTCTATTAGCTGCAAGCTCCCTTTAGCGTGTTGATTGTTTACTCTGTTATTTATACAATTTTTGCCAGTACTCCTACAGATTTTGTCAAAAAAAACACGCAAATCGCTAGACATTATCTCTATAGTCATGTGATCAACATGGATCTGTCC
This sequence comes from Nannobrachium achirus, assembly GCF_963921795.1. NCBI lineage: Eukaryota > Metazoa > Chordata > Actinopteri > Myctophiformes > Myctophidae > Nannobrachium > Nannobrachium achirus. Next base: position 46,455,701 of record NC_137815.1, read on the forward strand.
GATTTTACATTGGCTAAGATTGGCTTCCAAAGTTTGCAGGATTATTCCGTTTGAACAAAATGCCTCAAATCATGAACACAGCGTGCAATTTCGGTAACATTTTTCATTCCCCTAGTATCTTTTCTGCCCATTTAGTCTATTCCTTAATCTAGCCAGTCTTTTCTACTTGGTCACTGGCTCTTTTGGGAATCAAGCTCACTTCCAGAATGTTCTGAGATTAGATTGAGCCATGGCTACCCATTAATCCTCTCTCTCTCTCTCTGTTTCTACCCCATCTCTTTGTATCTGTCTTGCCAAATGGAGAGTGTGCACAGTAACAGAGACTATTCAGAGGGTACATTATGATCTCTCTCCCTCTGCCCATATCTCCCACTTCTCTTTCTGTTCGTCCACCTGCAATCATTTGTTTTCCTGTGACTGTGCCAGTCATCTTTGGCCAGGTAAACTGTAGACAATTGTGGCTCAGTCATGCACATGATCTATCTATCTCACTTCTCCACCTGATGCTTGGCTAACAACCCCAGTCCCCCACCGCCCCTTTGTTTCGCTCTCTTTGCCAGTCGTTGCTCATTCAGCTCTCGGACACTTTTGCTGTCTGTGAATGGATGGGGCAGAGCCAGCCATGTGTGAATGGTTGTTTGCACGGCTAGCTCTCTTAATGGCGTACGGAGTGACTGATAGGTAGACTGATGCGGTGGCATGTGCGTGTGCGCATGCGCGCGCGCGCGCGTGTGTGTCCACTCCACACGCATGTTATTCTTCGTAACTAAGTGAAGAAAAAGTGAAAATATTGGCATGTTGGACGCACGCACACACACACACACACACACACACACACACACACACACACACACACACACACACACACACACACACTGTCAATGGTGTGAAGTCAACGGCAAATAAATTCTATCTCTCTGGCTCTCCGTCTTCTTCCAGTCTGCTTCCATTGTCACTCTGTACGCCTTTCTTATTGCCTTCCACTTTCTTTTCCCCCACTTTCTGTATCTTTCTGACTCCCTCTCTTTCCCTCTCTCCTTCTCTCTCCACCCCCTCACTCTTGCACCCCTCTCTCCTCTTGGTTTTGGTGCATTGCAGTGGCTCCACCATCACATTGGAGACAACAGCCTTGGCAAATGAGGTCTCTCTCTCTCCCTATATATCACTTTCGTTCTCTCTTTCTTTCCCTCGCCCTCTTTTGTTTGCTCCCTTCTCTCACGCTACCGTTACGTCTCTCTCTTTGTCTCTGTCTCTCTCTCTCTCTGTGTGTGTTTGTCTGTCTCTCTCTGACACATGCATACACATACAGTATATTTGAACTCTTCCTCTTTATCCCTGGCTCTCCAACCCCCACCCCCCACCCCCCAGTGAAGAGTGAACAAAGCCTCGACGAGCTGCGCGCAGTAACCTCCACCGTTTCAAAAAAAGATATAAAAAAAAAATTCTGTGCGCATTTTTTCTTAAAAGGAGAGGAAAACACAATCCTTTGCCCTCGTTTCACTAGGAAACGTTACATATTTTCCATATGCTCACTGCAAGCCCTCTATATATTAAAAAAGCCTGCTGCTTCTCAAGCTGGTTGTGAGGCAGCCTCCTCTTCAATTTTCATGATGGATTGTGCTTTGATTCGCGGAGAAAGGAGACAATTCATAGATCTTTTGGAAAGGAAAGTGACTGTGTGTAAGATGTGTTCTGTGTTTCATCTATCACCCCTTGATAGACTGCCAGGCGTGGCACTGGAAGAGGTGATTGGCATTGTGTTAGAGCAGGGGTCTTCAACGTTTTCAGGCCAAGGACCCCTTGGTTGAGAGAGAGATGATGCAGGGATCCCCACAACCTGTTCATAGATTCCATATAGTTTCATTGTTTGACAGCACAATTATCTGTGTATTTTGTATTCATGTCAATTTGTGTTTTCAGATATTTAACCACTTGAACCGTCAATACTTAATAAACCTGACCTTTCACTCTGTACTATAGTCTGCTCTTTTTCCCCTCTACACCAAACCTCTTGGCCGAAAATAGCCGATCTACAAGCTCACAACGTCTCGCAGCGTGAGGCGTTGTGAGCTTGTAGATCTGCTATTTTTGGTTAAAGATCTGAGGATTTGGAGGACCCCCTGTAGTAACTCTGAGAACCCCCTGTTGAAGATCCCTGCGTTAGAGAGTAGCATCGGTCTCCACCAGTCTGCCAATGCTCACTACACACTGGTTGGAATGTGGGACTCTGCTTGCTTCAGAGTCATGAACTGCATACAGAGCGGTCACGATCTTGATATTTTAGTTGACTACAAATACAAATCAATATGATTAATGATTTTATTTTTTATTTTTTTTGCATTGAATAATTATACGGTAAATATATATATATATATATATATATATATATATATTTTTTTTTTATTTCTATTTGCCTTTCAGGCTTTGTAAACAAGAATTGCACAGGACAGATATGGCAAATAACTTAATTATACAAAGAAATTACTACTGACAATAATTAGTGTGGTTGCCACTGTAGTACTTGTCAGACTTTATTTCCATTCCATCCATCTTTCTAGATTTTGCTGCGCTACTCCTCCCAGTTTTGGTGGCACGCACTTGGGCCATATGTCAAATCGAAAGGATTCATCAGGACACGTAGGGGTGCATTTTGCTAAGAGATATTGTTATATACTGTTTAATTGATATAGTATTCATGAATTAACTTTCTCCATTGAAATCTTTACTTTTCCCAAATATGGAGATGACTGACGTCATACAGTAGATGTCTAACATCATAGACCACATGAGACTGACACAGTATGTCCATGTATGGGCATTACAAGACATGGGCTTAATATTCAAATTAGTCCTCCAAAGTAAATTTACCTATGGGATTTCCAATTTTACATGATCGTATAGTAAAATTGTGTGAATAATAATGAGTAGAGTTTCTCTGCTCATGTTTTTACTCTTTTATCTTCTCAGGACCAGACAACACAAGAAGGCAAATTATAGTCCGCCAATGTAAAACATATCCCTTAAATAAAGGGTCTTCAACAGCAACAACAACTCTGGGGGGTCCTCAGAGTTACTACAGGGGGTCCTCCAAATCTTTGTGTGATAGAAACCTTTTTTTCTCCTTTTTTATATTAACTTCAACCCTAGCATCCATATTCTGAGAACTTTAGCCAAAAATAGCAGATCTACAAGCTCTCTGCTATTTTCGGCAAAGAGGTCTGGAGTATTGACGGCTCAAGTGGTTTAATATCTGAACACACAAATTGACATGAATCCAAAATGCACTGATGATGTGCTGTCAAACGATGAAACTATATGGAATCTATGAAAAGGTTGTGGAGGTGGGTCCCTGCTTCATCTCTCTCTCAACTAAGGGGTCCTTGGCCTGAAAACGTTGAAGACCCCGTCTTAAATAGAGACGGCACTAGAGAGCCAGTTGGTTGATTTCTCACTTCAGGCATCTGAGCAACACTTGAAACGTCCAGGACCACTAAGACTATTGTACATACATGACTGGAAAAAGCACGCCCAGCATGAAGCCTTCCCCATTATAATCCAGGCTATTTCAGGCTAGCACTTCCACTCATGACAAACCAAAGCCGTGGTCCAGGTCCGCGATTTAGAATTCCATGCATGCGTTACGTAATGCTTTTGTCTTTCATGCTTGATCTCCTCACCAGGCGCAGGCATAGTTTATTAATGAAAGGGATTTCATGATGGGAGGGTGGTGTGTGTCTGTGTGTTTGTGTGTGGCGTGTTGTGCGTATGGATGCCTGCACTCGTGTGTGTGTGGGTTGATGTTGTGTGAGAGGGAGGGGATTATGGGAATCCCCGCGCACGCGACATGAGGAGCATGACAACACGGCCACCCGCCAGCATAAAGGTCAGAGTTCATCCTCCCTAAAGAGCGTGTAATGACCTGTCACAGTTTGCACTGTTCTCATGTGATGCTTGATGACATATGTGACATGTTAAGTGCCAGTCTCTGAGGGAACAACATCCAAGTGGACAGTAGTAACCTACACACTACGCGGCAAAATCCAGCGTCTTAATGCAACTCTAAGGCGTCGTACAGACATTTGCGTGAAACATCTTCTCTGTATCGTCTGAGAATGGCCACTGGGGGCGCCGTACTAATGCATTGTCAATGGAAGGTTGTTTGGTGTTTTGTCGTTGCTGTGTCTCTTGGCCAAAAGACAGGCTGTGGTTGAGCTAGAGACACGGCAACGACAAAAAACCAAACAACCTTCCATTGACAATGCATTAGTACGGCGCCCCCAGTGGCCATTCTCAGACGATACGGAGAAGATGTTTCACGCACATGTGTGAGTCCAGCCTTAGAGGGTAAGAATGGACCGGTACATTCATTTACTCTCAGTTAGGGATGGGACCATATGTGACCAAAATAATAGTGATTTACGGTATTATTGCGATAGTCAAAATATCCCCAACATCCATTATTCTGGGGCGGAACGTTTGCCAAAAATAGCAGATCTACAAACTCACAAAGTTGATCGGCTATTTTTGGCAAAGGGATTTTTTAGAGCGAAAATAAAAGACTGTTTCAAGTATGTTATTTACAGGTCTGTTTTTCAATTATAGAGGATTTAAGTGGTACCAGATATGCAGCTTGGCAAGGTGAATTGATCCCAGACAATTTCACGTTAAATTAAATCTCCACGATACGTTATTGTGAGTGTTCTTTATCACGATAAACGATAATGGCGATTATCGTCCCATCCCTACTCTCAATTTGACTCTGTAGTATTTGTTCTTAATATTCAGTCGCTCACTGTGCTCTATTGTTAATATCCCATCCTCGCGGTAAGTTATTTTTTCTTATCCCAGCCAAAGACTCGCTAATAAAATACATAATTATCCATTTTCTGTCATCGTAGGTCTTTTCTAGGAGAGTCTGTTCTGTGTGCTTACGTAGTCTGGTTTGCATCAGGTGTTGCTTGCAAATTGTATTTTCTTAAATGTCGTACTATGGTAATGAAAAAAAAAGAGGAAAAAAAAGAAAGAAAACGATTTAAAGGTGGGGGTGGGGTTGAAATGGAAACCAAAAGGTCACAGGACAAAAATTGAATTGTGCCAGCTTCAATCAATGGATCCCTCAAGCTTCCATCATGTCAAGCAGGCCCCAAGCTCATCTTCGCCTGACTTCTAAGTCAAATTGATACATGTCCCATGTGCTTGTCAGCAGATGATGTTGAAGTTGTGAGTGTCTCTCCTTTGGCTTAGTCGGCTCTAGGGATGAGGAGGTGTCTTGGTCGGTGCTGGTGCTTTTTAATTGAAATTGATTTTGTTTCCACCAAAAGGAAGCTACAGTAATAAATAGGCAAGTTGGCCTAATAGCTACTATGGTATTATGGGATGCAACGGTTCTTGGTTTAATATTGAACATTGCTATGACGTCCTGTCGTCTCGACTCGCTGTAGCTTGAGCTCGATGCCTTATTCAAAAGTCAGTGCCCGCGTCAGCCTTCCATCCATCTAAAAAAGACAAAACAAATTCCATTTTCTTTGGACACATTCCCTCTGGAATGACGTGATTATTACTTGTGCCAGCAGAGCGCGCAATCACTCAATCACTGCATTTGGCTGCGTAGGTAGGTAGGTAGGTAGCTGTGTGTTTAAGCCTGTAGCCCAATCAGGGACCAGCATTTCTGGCAACATCATTCTCGTCATGCCAGTGGTGAAGTCACTGGCATCGCCAGTGGTGATGCCAGTGGCGATACATGGCCTACTTGTGCACAAGCAAGTTGGCACCTCGACAGAGTGCATTTTTTTCACAGCAAAATAGCAAGATGCAGTATACACTCGTTGGACTCAGCGGCCATGACTCCATGGTGAGTCACATGACATGTGTCATGTGACTGGACTAGTGTAAAGTGGCTTCAAAATAAAAGCGAATGCCTATGGAAGGAATTCGTGGCAACTTACTGTCGGGGTCGCTACAAAATAAGAGGCACTAAAAGGGTTAAAACAGAATTTCAAATGTAATTTCTGAGCTAATTTGACAGCCTTAGTGCCCAGCATGACAAACACAGTGAGTGTCTAATGCATCACATAAAGCCTTTCTCTGCCTTATTAGGTTTATTTTCCACTGTTTTCCTCAGCTTCACTCAGCTTACTTTTCACTCTTTTCCTTTTTTCTTTCTCCATTTGTCTGTATCTCTTCTACCCCATCTTAGTCATATCGCTCACACTATGTCTTTATATTGTGACTCTTCTGTGTAGGTGTCTATCAGTGGAATAATGGCATTGTTGTTGTTTTCCTTTGAAGGGTGTGAAGGCTTGTCCTTCATTGTCAGCCCCAGGATTGAATGAGTGCAATTGTCTGGGCTGTTAGTGTGCAACTTTAATTGAATAGAACCAGACCAATTGAACCCTAGGCTGCCTTCTATTGACTCGCATGTGGAGGTAAGTGTATTTATCACATTTCTGCCTCACTGAAAACAGGAAGGCCACTTGTTCCTCTTCACAACCGGCGTGTGTAGCCCCGACCGCCCGGCCGCACCTTATAATAAATATCAATTCAATACCGTCATCGTCGGTTTAAGAAAGCAGCAAGTATGCTGTCAATGGTGCCTTAATGTCGACAATGAAAGTTCCTCCCCCATGCTTCAGTGAGCTCAACACAATTCTCCATTTGAAGCACTCTCTCTTCCTGGCTAAACTGTCTTGTCACTTTTAATCCACAACATGGTATAGATTCAGTGGTAGGATCCCAATAGTCCAAAGCGGTCATGCATTTTCCCTGTCTTTTGCCAGTGAGAGGGATTTAGATTGTTAAAACCCCTGTCCTGAAAGCTCACGATTCTAAGCGATTATTCTGTTGATACATTTTTCAAATACTCGAGAAGCGTGTGTGTGTGTGTGTGTGTGTGTGTGTGTGTGTGTA
>NC_137815.1:46467606-46525106 GCF_963921795.1 Nannobrachium achirus
AGAGGTTAAAAGCATCCCACGGGTTCTCAAAACAGGCTGTCCAGATTTGCTGCCGTTTGTGACGTAATCGACGGCCGTTTTTGAAGAAAAAAAACGTTTTTTTTCCAAATTCTTTTGTTTTTCAAAAAAAAAAATCTTTTTAAAAAAGACTTTGAGGGGGGGTGGCGCAGTTCAGGCCAAAGGTGGTACTGCAGCTGAAAATGCTCTGAGAGCCATTCAAAAATGAGAGAGGCTCTCTATTCAGGAGTGGTAATTTAGCCTCAAACCTTTTGAAAAACGTTTTTGGGACATAAACAATATCACATAAATACTTTTTAAATGCATGGTGTATCACCTTTAATTCTATTTGTGGGCATCCATTTATTCAAGCCATGTGGGCCAAGGGAAAGTTCTATTTTTGTTTTGTTGCATTAAACGCTAGTTGTTAACGCTTTGAGAGTCATTGAGACAAACCTTATATTTGCTAAATGTAGATTATTATTTAATTATCTGTGCAGTAAGTTCCGGTAACGGTCATCCTTCAGTTCGGGCCTTCCATCAGCATCTTCATCGGCATGTGTTTATCACCAATTAACAAATGCAAACTTATTAATGCAAATTGGCGGGCCATAAACCCGCTGAAGGTGCACTCCCCTGGCTTTTCACACCAGTCTTTAACACCTCAAATAATTTGATACTTTTCCCTCATGAAGCTGTAAGAGGCTTACGTGTTCACTAATCATTGATTTCATATTCTCCAGTGACACATGCATGCTATGATGGTCATGCTTGTAATCCTGTTGGCTAAATATGCTTAGCTGTGAAAGCAGATTAAGACATGGCTGTGTGTTCTTGGCCAAATTTCCCCCATGGCCTTGGTAATCTAAGTGAGAGCTTTTAAACATCTGTCCACAAGCTTGACCTGGGGCTGCCGCTCAATCAAACCCTTGACGTGGAGGCTATTGTGTGAAGTCTAAATATAGTTAATCTAGAGGGTTATAAGCAGAACGGTTTCAACATCAGACTCAGAGCAATGATGGGACATAATATACTGTACTTAAGTACAAAATATCCATGGCTAAATTAGCAAAGGACTGTGTGCAGTTAGCATGTATTTTCTGCGCTGTCTTTGTAAATGGTACTTGTCAGTGTATTGTATCGTACTGTATTATGGCTTACACTACAGTATCGCAATGGTGCCTGTTGTCCATTTGAACAGAAAAACACAGTTCAAATGGATCTTATGTACCTGCTGTGTGTGTGTGTGTGTGTGTGTGTGTGTGTGTGTGTGTGTGTGTGTGTGTGTGTGTGTGTGTGTGTGTGTGTGTGTGCGTGTGTGTGTGTGTCTGTGTGTGTCGGTGTATGTTGTCGTTGATGAAATCAGTTTCCATTCTTGAAGTGGCCTTTACCTTTGATTCTATCTTAGGGAAAGCCTATATGACTAAATCAAGTTATTAAATACCAGCCACTCCTCCAAACCGTCACTGAGCAAGGTTATAGGTGCAATATACTTGTGTTCATCTTTGGCAGCCTTGGACAAAGACATGTACATAGGTTGGTTGTAACTTGGGATGTCCAAGAAAAAAAAAATCAGCTAAACAGCTTTCTGTGCAATCTCTTCTACTATTGGTAGCCGCCAAATATGGAAAAGACGTCACTTATACCCTTGAAGGGTTAGCTAAACGTACATTATTTACAACACCTTGTAATATTTGTGTCCTTGTATTGTATCTTATCTTATGTGGACGTAAATAATGATTAAATGTGTGTGTGTGCGTGCATGCATGTGTGTGTGTGTGTGTGTGTGTGTGTGTGTGTGTGTGTGTGTGTGTGTGTGTGTGTGTGTGTGTGTGTACGTGTTTGTCTGTCATTGTTATTGACCATGTGTGACAGTAGAGGGCAATACAGATAAGTAATGTTCATTATCCTATTTCATGATTAGGGTTTAGGATTAAAAAGATGCAGCCTTGGCTCAGTACAGGAAAAAAAGGACAGAAAGAGAAAGAAAAGACATTGGCTGAAGTTCAACTAGAAATCAACGACCTAATCTGTAAAACTCTTGTCAATCAAAGATTTAACTTATTTTAATTATTAAATGACCAATATTAGCACTTTGAGATAGGCAAGATATGCTATTACAGTAGATAGATATTTCGATATCATAGATATTTTAATTTGGTAAGATTTTATCTGGATCAGTGGTTCCCAAACGGTGTCCCGTGGCATACTGGTGTGCCATGAAGCAAGCATACAAGGAGAGGCATAGCTGAATGGTTAGGGAGCCTGCCTGGGGAACCAGAGCCCCTTGTTGTCCCTGTTTCGATTCCAGGCCAGGGTATCAATGTCGCTGTGTGTCCCTGAGCAAGACTTTTAACCCCAAATTGCTCACGCGCTCCTTGTGGGCAGCAAATCAGCTGGGTTGGGCTGAAAATACTGAATTTCCCCCTCGGGAGGGAAGTAGGTAACTATTATTATATAGTGAAAATAGCATATCTACAAGCTCATGACGCATTGTGAGCTTGTAGATCTGTTATTTTGAGATTTTGACTTGTCCATTGATGTGCCTTGAAAACCACTGGACTAGATGAATCATTTTGTTTCCCTACCATAATGTATGCAAGTCCCTTCTACCCTTGAATACTGGAAGATGACAGTCCAACATGAAGCTATTCACTACCCTCTAGCGGACATCATTGTGAAGATACAGTTCGTTGTTGTCGGGTGGAAACCCTGTCCCCATGTCCAAAACCGTTCATTTTGTATTTATCTTTTTAAAAATGTTTTAAAATAGTGAATGGAACTGGTTGGAATAACGTGTTCCTTCCACGCGCTACATCCAACCGGGGAAGCTCCCCCCTGTCAGGTGATAAGAAGCGGCCTGCTCACTCCTCATGCACTGAAGGAAGCATGAGCTCAGTTCAGGGCCCTCCCCAGGTTGGCATCGCCGGGGAAAAAATAAAATAATAATAATAATAATAATAATAATAATAAAATAGTAAACATAGCTGATGATGCGAGGCGTTGTGTTCTTGTACTGTAGATCTGCTATTTTCACTAGTTTTGTGCAACAGTCTTGGATGGCGAAGCAGGGCTTTACTTTACAAAAAAACAAATTTGAAACTTGGAGATACAAGGTTTCTGCCCGACAGTGACGAGTTGACTCGCCCTTCACACTGAAGCATTATTGTGTTCAAACTGTGAGTTATGAGTTATCATCCAAAGCCATTAAAAACTGAAATGTCTCTCTCATCAAGGTTATTATAGTTTTGAATTTTCCATTAGTATATATATATATATATATATATATATATATATATATATATATACATATTAAGGCTGGGACTTTAACTGATTCATTGCGATTAATTAATTACAGAAAATTAACGCGATTAAAAAAAATTACGCATTTTAATCGCACTTAGTTATTGCACCACAGAACCTTCAGTTTCGGGCATACCGATCATAGCGATGCACCAACCAAGAAGAGACAACAAACGCAAAGGGAGAAGTAGCCGATCAGAGTGCTTTGCTTGGCCCAGTGGATGCGAAATTTAGATTTAAAAAACTCGCTCGTTGATTCACTCGTACAACAAAATGTGTTTTACTTGAAAAAAAAATGCTTCTCGGGTCAAATATCGATGTGCGATTAAAATGCGATTAATTCAATCAATCAATCTTTATTATTAGCGGACTCAGGTCCATAGAACAGAATACAAGACATAAAAACACTTATCCAAGCATATAAGAACAGAGCCTGTAATTAATTAGATTACAATTTGTAATCGCATCCCAGCCCTAATATATATATATATATATATACCCTGTATATATATTTTTTCTCGTTTAGTTTGAATTCGTTTTAAATGCGTTTGAGTGTGAGTTTTAGTTCTAATCTATTATAATATGGGGAGGTCAGTGGCTAGATTTTCCTAGCTCAGGAAAATTGTGAAAATAGCCGTAATATTGTACAAGCTCATGGGGCTTAAAACTGGCACAGCTAAATGACTTCATGAAATATTGACTAAAGCTAACTCTTTGATTTTAGTTAGTTTTGTAAACACAATACCATTACAGTTAGTCATATACTGTATATATTTCTTTGAAAAGCCTATTTCAGTTAACTATATATTTTTTGTCAATTGTAGTTCTGGCTATTCAGAACAAAAGTTCACTATAATAACTTTGTGGCACATCCTTATCAGATGCCACAAGACACACTAAACATAAGTAAGTATTTTCCTCCACCCGCTTTATCAGTTTGTCTGGACACAGTTTTATCACTGTGAAAATCCCCTCCATGGGGTCTCACTGGCAGTCAGACATGAAGCCTTGGTGGAGACAGAATAAGGGAAAGTGGATTTGGAAGAGAGGCCTGGCAGAGAGGACTGGCACAGAGGGCACCACAGCCTGGCGCACAAACAGCCATTCAGCCAAGTGGAAAAGGGCAGTCTGGTGATCCGGGGACTGGGCATTGGAGGATGGGGGAATAGTTAGTGGACACACTGGCACAGTTGCACATTTGGTATGTTACATAAAGGAAATAGATGTATTTAGATAGAAAGAAATATAGAGGAAATAGAATAAAATATGACAGTGTAAAATCATTTTGACATTGAATCATGAGTTCAGAGATGACATACAGTAGTTCTGGGGCTAAAAACAACAAAATTATACTCAATATTAATATTGCCATACAGTTACAATTCATGTGGCCAACATCGGCACAAATACATTTCCTAAATCACAAGTAGTAATGTTTTTGGAGCCGTGTGCAAAGCACATGAGCTCCCAGTAAGTGGCTTTCGGTTTTTGTCTCGTCTAGTGGGAAGGTTTTTGTCTCGTCTAGTGGGAAAAAATTGTGTCATTCAGTTCGAACAGGATCTGCGCATGCGCTACTTTACCGCGCACACACCGATTGCACACACACACACACACACACACACACACACACACACACACACACGCAGCCTCTGTGTCGTGTGTCGGCAAGCGCATCACTCACTCAGCGCCGGCGGGCCGTATATGCAGACTACGCTGCGTAGGGCCCCCCCCGATCAAAAGGCCCCCCACCGCCCCCTCCTCAGCAGAAAAGAACTACTGCTGCATAATCGTTTTCAAACCGAAATCGCGATGCGAAATCTGTGGTGACTTTCTTTGCTTCCGCGCATCTCCACACCGCTGAAAGAGAAAGTGAATGTGATTGGCCACTGTGCAGGAGCATGGGAACAGCATGGGAACTAGGGGTGCTGCAGGTGTTCCAGCACCCCTATGGGGAAGATTTCATTTTTTATTTAAATAAGAAAAGAACAAATCAAACATAGCAAAAATAAGTTGCCTGTTGTTGTCGTTTTTTATTTATTCATTTATATATATATTATATATATATATATATTTCCATCATAAAATGGATTAAAAAAACGATGAAAAATATTAGGCCTATTATTTTTTCAACTAGACCACATAATTTATAGATCTAGAAAACATAGAATTTATAGTTCTAGAACACATATAATTCATAGATCTAGAACACATAGAATCAAAAACATAGATCTGGAACTGTTCAAATTCACGGCTCCACTTCGAACCAAGGTTTGATTTTTATATCTGGAGTGGCCAAGTGATATTGGACAGACTGTGCCCCAGCCTCAGCTACAAGGCATGTTGATGGTGTCGAACTGTCGATATCCGATTACTATCAAATCCAGATGCAGAGTTTGTTTTAAAAAGTCAAATTCCAGTGTTTCACCCTGTTGGTTGACTGACTGGCGCTGGCATTTGAATAATAAAGGCAACGTTTGTAGACAGTCAATATGGGTCAATGTAAAAGTCAAGGGGGGAAAGAACTGTAACACAGTAACTGCATCCTGTGGTATTTACACAAATAGAAAAGCAGCAGGGAAGAGGGGAGAAGAAAAAAAAGAAAGAAGGCGATGGGAGCGAGACAAATGTATTTATGGGGAGAGGGGTGCAGGGAGAGCGAGAGAGTGCATGTGAAAGAGAAATGGAGAGAGATGAAGAGAGGAAAAAGTGGTGGGCCCGCTGCTTGCTATATTGGACAGGAGTGCCGTTTCCATGGCAACCAGCTGCAACCCCTAAACCCCCCCTTTCCATTGGTATTTGGAGCAGCGAGTGGAATTACTGCAGAGGATTCAATGTTCATCACACATCTGGGGTCAGTCGACTAACATGGCGCTGCCTGCAACTGGCTACTGTACCACCATCCCTTACGCTGGGATGACACAACCGTGGCTGATATGTGCTGTTATAATTGGGTCCCAGATGACAGATTAATTTGTCTTTGTTAGCGTGTGGCCCATGGTGGAGCATCGAGGATTGGCTGTGTGGTTGTTCGCGATGCTGCAACTATTGATTCTCTTCTTAGTGATTATTCTATTGATTACTTACTTGAATAATCAAGAATATTACAATATTTTATTTAGTCTTCAATTATTTTAGTAAAATAATTATTTTTTAAATACTTCAAGACCTTCTTTTTCCTAAAATACTTGATTAAAATCGATTAGTTTGATTAACTGTTGCACCCCTAGTTGTGCGCGCTTGTACATGTAGCATAGGTATACTGTAACATTTGGTATTATGGTTTGTTCAAATGTGTTCTGGTTTCAAGGTTGGATGGAAAAAAGACAAGCAGACGTAAACAGCTTCCTCGCTGCTAAATGTTGTGAATTCCTTGATGCCTGTCCCTTTATGGGCAAAATCCAATTAGAATTGATATTTCTGTGATGGAGGAGGGGTGAGTGCAGGTTCCAGCTAGATCGTTCGGCACCAGCCTTTAGCCACACATTGCATTCCAAGGCATCAAGGCACAATGAAGCATGTCCACTGGTCAGGAGTGAGGAGGAGAACTGCGTTTGTGTTCGGGCGCAGGTGTTTGCATGCAGGCGCGTGCACACATAGACATCTGCCCTTTTATCTGTCTGTTCCAGGCCATAAATGCAGTTTTTACTATGGTGAAAGAATTGCAAATGCCCTCTTTCCATGGCATACCTGAAGGCAGCATTCAATAGAATTGCCTTGTCCAAACTCTCGTGAAAATGAATGCAGCATCTTATGTTGAAGGAATTGCCCTCTCTGTGTAGAAATACATGCCATTAAGCCACATATTATCCAGTATTGACTTGATTATGCTTAGTTAAGTGTGGATTCACACACCGAAAATAGCCAAGCTCTGCGACGCGTTGTGAGCTTGGAGGTCTGCTATTTTCGGTGCTTCCACCAAAAGGCCCTTTTGGAAATTTCAGCCACTGCCTCTCTAACATTCTCTGCACGTCCCTGTTTAGAAAACTCTTCTCTGTAAGTGTGGGTGTGCAAGCATGTGTTTGCCTGCGCGCCTGTGCGCGCATGTACGTGTGTGTGTGTGTGTGTGTGTGTGTGTGTGTGTGTGTGTGTGTGTGTGTGTGTGTGTGTGTGTGTGTGTGTGTGTGTGTGTGTGTGTGTGCGTGCGTGCGTGCGTGCGTGCGTGCGTGCGTGCGTGCGTGCGTGCGTGCGTGCGTGCCTGCGTGTTATTTGAGCTTGTGTATCCGTGTGTTTTCGGGTGTGTGCCTGCCTGTGTCCCAGATGAGAGGCATGGCTTACTGCCTAACCACAGCCTCAGGGAGGCAAAGAGCAGAAGCTGCAACCTATCAACTGTGCTACTCCTGGAGACGACTCGGTCGACAGATGGCTGCGAGAGGCAGGGCACCACTTCTTGCTATCTGATGGACTCACCACAATCACCCTTGTCTGCTGCTGCTCTGTGCTCAGTGTTACAGTGCGTGTGTGTGTGTGTGTGTGTGTGTGTGTGTGTGTGTGTGTGTGTGTGTGTGTGTGTGTGTGTGTGTGTGTGTGTGTGTGTGTGTGTGTGTGTGCGTGCGTGCGTGCGTGCGTGCGTGCGTGCGTGTGTGTGTGTGTTACATCATATTCCACATGAGTGATTCTCAACCTTTTTTTTATTTCAAGGACCTCCAATTTGATATGCATTTAGACCACGGACCCTATACTGTAAAATCCCATGAACTTGTGAGAGTGTACGAATGGAATCAAGTTGTCAGAATTAAGGCAGGGATTATGTTATTGTTAACCCATTTGTAGCCGATCCCGAGAATACTCGCGCTATATACTGTATATACAGTAAAGCTGGCAAGCTTACCGTACGGTCCGTTGGAAAGTCCTGGCACGATTGGACTCGCTGATTCATCATCATCGCGGATCCACGTGCACACAATAGTGATTCGTTAACATGGTAGCCGACGGTCTATCTATCTCATCTTTAATGTCCATTTTCTCCAAAAAACACTTTTGAAGCCAAGGATGGCATTGGATTCTCGCTATAATAACACAAGCTGAAAGGGAACGATCCGCCATTACTCCAACCGCATGGGACGATGATCACTTCCGTTGAATGACGTCATGACGTCAAACAGGAAATGTTTGCGCAATCGACTCTGGCCTTCAAAATAAGAGACTGGCCATGGACGGAGCAGGCGAAAGGCGCGCTGGACATTTAACTCGTTCATGTCTGGAGCACTAAATGGGTTAATATTTGGATTCAATGTATATCATGGTTATGTGAAAGAAAATATGTCAAAATATTGCATTTCAATGATACAAATTAAGGTACCACCATAAATACGAATTGCTTTGAGATCAGGCTCCGGTTTTATTAGTTCCTCATCTATCTATAAATGCGACAAATCTCTATCTGTTTGTAATCCGCGTATCTCGAGAACCGTTCGTCCCACCGGCTTCAGCGGGCGGCCGAGCTTCTAGTAATACAAAATAGAGTAGATCTTCTGTAAAAAAATGAATAAAAACAGCTTCAGAATGTGTGACAAGTTAAGTGCTTGCATATGAGTTGCACATCAACAGTTTCTCAAAAACATTTTTGACCTGCTCTGGATGTGCCTATGGAGTATCCACAACAGCCTCAATTATTGCTGCTTGCACAAACTCGGTAGGGCATGCAGTGTTCTCTGTTAGCAGCATGTCACCCAAACCAAACCTTCAAACTTCTTGTCTGAATTTGTCATGAGTATTTACCTTCAAACTTTTGGTCTGGCCTGGGCGGCTGGTGTAGCGGTCCGGGCACCTAGGCTGCTAATGCAGCTGTGCGTCGCGGGTTCGAATCCCGATCCCCACGACCTTTGCTGTTTGACCCCCCCCCCCCCCACCCCACCCCCCCAAAAAAAGCACCTGGTCTGATAGTATTTACCTTCAAACTTCTGGTCTGAATTTGTCATGGGTATTTACAAATGATAGAAAAGATCTGGTTGTATTTTAATCTGATAAAAAAAGTGCCCCAAATACTGTAGCTAATTTTCAACAAGATCTTATCTGTATGACTGTGAAGAGATTCAGGTGTATTGTCATGGTTCAAACTTGACAAAAACCTGCCTCTATCTGCCATTGTGCACTTGACAACAACAAACTGATTGTCAGGCCTTGAAAATCTGTTTTTGACGGCAAGCAATGCTGTCATACTTCATACCCCTAATTCAAGATATTCAAGGTTCTGCCCTGAGTGCCCTGTGCTACGACCTCTCTGGACCCTCGTAATTTGATAAAAAAGCTGTAAATATTTGTGACGCTGTTTTTCTATGCTGCTCATACTCAACTATAAACATAATTCTACATACAGTACACAGCTTTTTCATTTGAAAGGGACATTTTCTTGGGTATGTTCAGGGGTTTAAACTTTTCACTTTGGCTCCTTCCGCTCGAGTTGATAGATCTGATAAAAGGGTTCAATGTCACCCAGGCATTGTCATTTAAATATTTGAGCACCCGCTTCATTTTTCCAGTAGGAAAAAGGGCACGGAAAGCACTCGAGGTCCATTTTTAGTGTCTAGTTAAAGATACACCCTTTGCCTTTTGACACACTCACATGTGTGATGTGTGTGCATACTACACGCACGCACACACACACGCACACACACACGCACGCACGCACGCACGCACACACACACACACGCACGCACACACACGACAAAGACATCTTTACTTGATGAAAGAAGTTGAGAAAGAAGAATAAGATGGGAAAGAATGTTAAAAATAGACCCATTCACCACTAGCCCATGACTTATGGGACCCTATGGCTTTTAACCCTTAAATTAAACATGGAAGTTGTCCAAGAACATGTTCTGGTGACATTCCCGCGGAGGGCTGAACAGAACAGAGTGCCATAGACCAGGGGTTTTCAAAGTGGGTGACGGGGCACAAGGGGGTGCCGCGTCCATGGGTTGCAACAAGATCATTTGATAATATTTGTAATTTATTTGAACACTTAAACAAATATTTGGTACCATTTTAAACTTGAAGTACAGAGTTATTTTCAGTAAGTTTGAACCAAAATGGTAATTATCTCAATGTTTTCCTCACAACATAATCCCTAAAATATGCCATGAATATAAGGTATTGTGAGTGAAAATTATGAATGTCATGTAGGTAATATTATAATACTAGTCCTACCCGTTCAAAGATATGTGCTTCAAATTATGTGCAGGGTGTAGGTGATGGGGTGTGTACAATATAGCTATATGAGGGATTAGTGTTGCTTGCATGTGGAAATGTAGGAATAACAGAAGAAATGTTGGAGAACCCATCAAAATGTAAAAAGCATCAATTTGTAATATAATAAAAACAATATAACATGAAAATGTGTTGAAAGTACACACACACGCACACACAGACAGAAATACACCATAAAAATGCTAATATACAGCATATGATTTGTGAAAGTGACAAATGGACTTTGCAGTTATGTCAGGTCTGTTCATATGCTAATGGTGATGCGGATTCAGATCAATTGGTCCAGCCACCGAAGAGAAACGTTGTGACAGACACTCAGACAGACAGACGTTTGGATAATTATATGTTTGATAATGTAGGGGTGCCCGATGTATTATCTGCTTATTATAAGTCGCTTTGGATTAAAAGCGTCTGCTAAATGCCTAAACTGTAAACTGTGCCTCGGATGAAAAATATATTTATAGGGGTGCCCTGAGCCCAAAAAGTTTGGGAACCACTGCCATAGACCAGTGGTTCTCAACCTGTGGGTCGGGACCCCCAGGGGGGTCCCCACATTATTTTGGGGGGCCCCCAGATGATTAACTTAATGTGCAACATTCTTTTCTCACTCAACAGTAAACAAACAAACAAAGCAAAATACCAAAAGTCAGAGGGCCGTAAGCTAAAAATGACGGTCCTATTTTGGACATTTAGACAATGATTTTGTAACACCCTACATGAGTAGTACAAAAATTAAGGAAACACACAGAAAACAGACAGATTTCCATCTATAAGGCCAAAAATTAAGTTTCTTCTTTTGGAACAAACAAAAAAAGTCTTGTATAAAACAAGACAAAAATAGTTTCCTAGCGGTTTTGGAGAGAAACTGAAAACTTACTTCAGAAATTATTTGTCCACACTGAAAGTAGACAAAATATATTTTTATTGGTATGACCATGACGGGACTCGTAGACATTTCGTAGACATGCCGCAGGGGCCGCATGCGGCCCACAGGCCACAGATTGAATAGCACCAGCCTGTAGAGTAGGATTGGCAATTTGCAGGCCGTTTATGGCCAATACACAAGACTGTCTGTTAAGCAGCAGAAGGCGTGACTTCTCCATCTTTTTCACAAACCAAGACAAATGTATTATTGTTATTGTTGTTTTGTTGTGCTATTGAGAGACAGGGTGATTAGATAGATTAGCTCTGAGCAGCAGTGCAACTTCCTCACACTGTAATTTTTTTGTAAGAAGAACAGGGTAAACAAACTCATTGAACAATATAATGCGTGTGGCAATCACTTTTCCACAAGTAAGGCTCAAACAATGAAGAGACGTGGCTGAAACGTTCTCTCATTGTCGAAACTGCCAAGGATTACGTTTCTTTTTTCTTTTCTTCTTCTCAACATGATAATGTACAGTTATGAAGTTATGTTTTTCCACGGTGTAGCAGAAGAAAAGATACATTTATTAATATTCAGGGCAGGATTAAGACTTTGTCCAGGACTATGAGCAGGCCTGACTCGCCTGAGCCCTGAGGCACCCTATGTCTGTACTAATAAGAAGCGTGTGTGGTGGAGTGTCCTTCATTTGTGTTCATTAGGGGTGTAACGATATAGTAACTGAATCGAAAAATCGATTTTAATTTGCAATGATCTACTATATTGTTTGCAAAAGCAAAATATCGTACCGTTTTGGCTTTGTATCGTATCGTATCGTTCTAAAATGTGGTAATCGGTATCGAATCATTTTGCAATGCAAATAATTGATTGTATGGAAACTAAGTATTTGTGCCTTGCATTTGGCAGTTTTAAGAGGGAAAATGAAAAAGAGGGGTCTAATTACCTTTCCATTCCATATAGCTACTCTTGGTCTATCGATAATTGTGTGTAATCTCTGTGTTCATGTCAAGGTTGGTTTGTCCATATGTGATGAAAATATAATGTCCATGTATTTGCTAGATAAGCCCACAATTGTTTCGAAGGAACAATATTTTCGAGTTGCATATAAATATTTGAGAAGCAATTTTATTTAAATTAAAAGGCATTTTTGTATATGACATATTTTTTTTAAATCAAAAATTCCCATCCACTGGGCCGAGCAAATAAGCGGTCTGATAGGTGGCTTCTCCCATTGCGTGCACTGGGGTTTGTTGACTGTCGGTCAGTACACCAGTATGATCAGTACGCCTGACACTTGTCCGGTGAGAAATGTTGTATGGTGCAAAGATTACGAGTTCTTTTTTAATCGCGTAGATTTTCTGTAATTAATTTATCTAAATTAATCATTTAATGTCCCAGCCCTACTTTCTGCGAGCTGATATACTATACTTGTTTTTTTTCTTGTTTCCTGAGTGATATTTC
Organism: Nannobrachium achirus; assembly: GCF_963921795.1. Lineage (NCBI taxonomy): Eukaryota > Metazoa > Chordata > Actinopteri > Myctophiformes > Myctophidae > Nannobrachium > Nannobrachium achirus. Next base: position 46,480,457 of record NC_137815.1, read on the forward strand.
CATCCCTCCTGCAGAGCGAAGTGAGTGGAGTGTGACTGGTCGGTAGGGGAGTCTGATGGGGCCAGAGGGACCCACGCATCAACACACATGTCCACAGAGGAAGGGTTAGAGGAGATGTAACTGGGGTTTGATAGACAGACAAGGTCCTGTCAACTGTGAAGAGATGGAAAACACAGAGGTGGTCTGCGAAGTGTTATTTCACTGTACTCCTTGGACAACGGATGTTCAGTGCATTTTGCTCTCCGAAACTATAAAAAGTTTTGTCTGAATGTCCCCACAAAAGTAAACTAATCACAGCTCATGCTGCTAATGCATGACATCATCAAACAGAAACTCATTTGTAACCCCAAAAAAAAAAAAAGGAAACCTACTAACCCTGATACTAGATCTGATGATGCAGATTTTGGGGTAGGCTTGTCTAACTACCTCCAAAATGTAATTGTGCATAGTAGATATATCACGTGCCAGCGCGGTGAAAGTAGACTAGAGGATTACCGACATCTGTTTGGTAAGTGAAAATCAATGTAGCTTTTTAGACCTATTCAACGTTGAATTCTTAATGGAGCAGCACATAATCCTTTGGTGTCAACAACCTATAAGACCAAATGGTTCTATACAAACAAGGCCAAGATTGACATTGACCACATTGACCAAGCAACATAGAATTTGAGAGCAACTGAATATTCTAGAACAACTCTGGAACGACGCAAGTTGGGAACGATGAAGTTGGAAATGCATGCCCCAGCCGGTACCTGTTGTACCTGTGTCAGAGTAGCTGTTGTACCCTTCTGTCTCTCTCTGTGTCCCTTTTATAGCCATAATAAGGAGTTCAGATCTACACAGTCCATGCCTGTGTATGACATCAGTACTATGATGTCCTATTGATGCCATCATACAGATATCAGAGTACTCCATATGGGGATTTGTGGATTTTTATATATATTTTTGGATATCCGCTGAGCCAACTAAATTCCCACTTTGCACATAATAATAATAATAATAATGCATTTTATTTATAACGCACTTTATATTTGAAACAAATCTCAAAGTGCTACATTGAAATATATTTAAAAAAATAATAAAAACGAAGCAGAAGCAAAACAAGGCCAACAGAAGATTAAGAAACAGGACTAACAAGGTAAAAACTGTTAAATCCTTAACTTAAGAACAGTGCACCTATTAAACACATCTCATGGAAGATTTAAAAGCACATTTGTTCAACAATAAAAAAAGAAGGGTTAAAAGCACAAATAATAATAATCTTTATTGTCCCCGGAGGGAAATTTGTCTTCACAGTCTGTTCAAACAAGAAACATGTAACACATAGCCAAAAAGACAACACAACATATCACATAGACAAGTCATCAACCCCACTATACACAGAAAAAGACCCTCTTAGCGACGGGGGCGATTGTTTAGCAGACTGTTAAGTGCAGCAATGGCTGAGGGGACAAAACTCCTTTTAAACCGAACTTTTTGCCACGCCAAGGTTCTGTATCTTCGCCCAGATGGCATTAGGTCAAAGTGGCGATGCAGAGGATGGTCAGTGTCACTTGTTATTGAGAGTGCTAAGCGTGTAATGGCCTTATCGTTCATATCAGACAGTGTGGGTATGGGAAGTCCAATGATCTTGGAAGCAATACGGGTAATACTGTAAAGTTTGTTTCTGTTAGGCATGGACAGTATGGTGAAGAAACATGCAGAGCAGTACAACAGAACAGGTTGTATAATGCTTTTGTACAGTAATAACAGAAGATGGGGGGCAACGGATAGTGATCTTAGCTTACGGATTACATGAAGTCTTTGCTGAAAACGTTTATGGATAGATGTAATGTGTTGATCAAACCTCAGTTTATTGTCCAAAGTGAGTCCAAGATATGTGAAGCTATCAACCTGTTCGACTGCTTTACCATGAATAGTGAGTGGGTTAAGTCCAGTGTGGGTTTCTTGAAAAACCAGCTCTTTTGTTTTGTCCACGTTCAACTCTAGATAGTTGTCAGTGCACCACTGTGTAAAATGAGAGATGGTGTTCTGGTAGTCCGTAATAGAGTTATTGTCATGAAGCAGTCCGAGAATAGCAGTATCATCAGAGTATTTAAAGTAGGTGATATTGGTGGGGGAGGGGCTGGTGCAGTCATTTGTGTATAGTGTGTAGAGGAAGGGGCTGAGGACACAGCCCTGCGGGGCTCCTGTGTTGGTAATGACTGTTGATGAAAAGGATGAACCTACTTTAACTGCTTGTGGTCTATTGCTTAAAAAGTTGTGAGTCCAGTGGATGAGAAGTGGGGGAATGCTGAGGTGGTGCAGTTTCTTTATCATGTGATGTCGTTGAATGCAAAGGGCATCTAAAAGGTCCTTCTAGGCAAATGCCTTGTTAAAAAGAAAGGTCTTAAGTCCCCTTTTAAAAGCGTCAACTGACTGTGGTGCTCTAAGATGGTCAGGGAGGGCACATCACTCCCTTAGGCCCTTTGAAGTTGGTCAGTCCCATATATGGGCATAGCGGTCGGACTGCCGGCTCTGGACAACCTTATCTATATGTATAGGTATGATTGGAGGTTCTGGATAACCACCTATCCAACCAACTCGAGGCTGGGCACGACACTCCTTCAGGTTGTCAGAGATGCGCGCATTGTGCGGGCCAGGTTTAAAGTCGGTCGGTCAGATTGTTCTGGAGATACGTGAACTAGGATGTAACACCATCGCAATCACATGGACAGTTTTTGTTAAGCGTTCTGGATTCAAAAAGGAAAACAATATGACTTACAAATGTGCTCTTTTATATCATGTTCATGTTTTTAATAGCCTCTTTCTATGCTGTGAATTATAGTCAATGACACCTCCATCAGGATTAACGGTTAACACTCAGACTTCTTTTCTAAGTCAGAACAGCATGCCAGTCTACTACTCTTAGGGAAACAGGTGAGCTTAGCCAACAGTGTTGCGGGTGAGACATGGCAACAGATTTGGGTTGAATTAGGCTAAATACTGAATTATCAGAGGGTTCTGCTGCAGGTGGATTCAATCCTGACCAATCAATTTACAAGTTTTCTCTACCTTTAACCATTTGAACCCCAGCATCCCTATTCTGGTGGGAACATTCACCAAGAATAGCAGATCTACAAGCTCACAGGATTTGGTGTGATGGGAAAAAACTTTCCAAGTACAGTTGAAACTCTGGTCCGCTTTACTAAGAATAGAGGGTTTAAGTGGTCAAGGGCAGTGTGCTACATTTACACAATGTCATGGAAGAATGACATTGTAATGTCTCCCAAGAGCAGACTGATGTCCTTGTGTGGGAGGTGTAGAGTCGTCACAAACAAATCTATTTCCCCTTAAACTGACAGTCAAGAGCAGATTATGCGAAATTATGTTGGGGGAAATAATAATGCAACTAATGTGTCTGGTACTGGTCTTATGAGATGTATTTCTCAGTGTAAGACAGTGTTAATTTTGTCGACTAAGACTAAAAGACTACAAGATTTTACTAAGACTAAGACTATTATTTGTTTTATTCAAAAGACTAAGACTAAATCTAAGTCTAAGACTAATGGCTGTAAAAATTAACACTGGTATGTACAGTAACTGCAATGAAATTAAAGCCAAATATAATATTTTATGTATGGTTTATTTTGACCAAGTAACAGGCAGTAGAAGACAATGACTTCAGAATTACGTGGTTATATTTAGCCTAAAAAACGTATCCTAAAAGACAAAGACAAAAAGTCTAAGACTAAAATGTTTTGATATTTAGTCGACTAAGACTAGATTAGACAAAAACAATTTCAGAACACTAAGACAGGACTAAGACTAAATGGTGTCTTGTTCAAAAGACTAAGACTAAATCAAAATTTGCTGAAAAAATTAACACTGGTGTTATGATGGAGCAATGATGTTTAGGGATGAACAAAACAAAACCTTACCGTATGTAATTGCGACCGTAGACCCCCGGAGCTCCAGGGACCCCCAGGTCCCTGGGGGACCCCCAGATGTAAAAAATGACCAAATGTGCTAAACCGACCAAATGACCACTCCAACGGGGCTGCTCACGGGGAATTCCCGGGGACCACCCACTCCTGGTGCTCCAGAACGGATGCAAAAGTGGTGGCGCCCCCAGTGGAGGACCCCCTACACTGCAGCTCACATAAAATGCCGTAACTCCGGCTAGGAGCGACCGGGACAGCCGGGGCCGGTACCTATTCGTCCGCCTTGCCGGCGCGGAGACCCCACCCCTCATTTCTCACATGGCCCTCTTCTAGCGCCACCATGAGGCCGATTCTTGCAAAACACATTTTTGGACACTGCTCCTACAATTTTTGCCCTAAAATCACGCAAATCGGTACACAGTATGTCTACACTCATCCCATCAACATGTATCTCTCCCATATAGCACCACCTCCAGGCCGATTTTTAAAAACACATTTTTGGACACTGCTCCTACAGATTTTGCCCTAAAATCACGAAAATCACTACACAGTATGTCTACACTCATGTCATCAACATGGATCAGGAAGATTTTGGCAAAACACATTTTTGCCCTATTTGTGGAGATAAGTGACCTACGGTCGCTTATCTCCCGATTAGGGAGTCTTACTGGTAATAATATCTAATTAATAAGCCTTTTATGTACGAGGAGACTATATTTTGTGTGATTCATGACACAAAACGTTTTTGTGTTGGATACAATCAGTTAATCATTGTCATTTGTGGGGAAGCGTACATAAGAAGAGTTGCTTTAAAATATTTCACCAGCTTGAGGGATCAATGTGAAAGTGAAACAAACTAAAGCGGGTTTGTATGATTTTGGAGACGTCTAACTGGGCGTACCTAGAATATAGCGCATAGGGCCTACAATACATGATTCTATGCCTTGTTGCAGCAGAAAGCCGAGGAGAGAACTCGTCCCTATCTTCATCAATGGTGTTGCAGTGGGAAGGTGTCAGTGAGTTCAAGTTCCTTGGCGTGCACATTGAGCTCAAGTGGGGCACACACATCACGCATGTGAAGAAAAATCACGCCTATTGTGTGAAGTCATCATTTTGTTAATTTCATCAAGCGTCCTGCAGTGCTGGCCAATCACTGCGCGTCCTGCTAAGCTTGGCCAATGGGACGCTGGGCGTACAACAAACGTTTGTGCCAAGATGGTGGCCATATCTAGGCCAGATGTAGGCCACGCTTCATTCTTTTTGGGAACCGGACAAAGCCAGATGTTGGAGCTTAGCTCCTTCCAGTACCACCGCTCAAAAAGGCACTGGACTTTCCTATGTGGATTTACCATGTGGACTTTTACCGATGTGTTTTTGCGACCGTAGGTCGCATTTACTACCAAAACCTCCACCGGCTGTCTGTGAGTGAGTGAGTGAGTGAGTCAGTCAGTCCGTCACACTTTTGCCCTGCTCATATCTCCACAACCGTTGCCCCCATCCATGCCAAATTTTGCACACACACTCCTTGACTACCAAACTACAACCTCCAAGGACCCCCGGAGCCCCAGGGACCCCCAGGTCCCTGGGGGACCCCAGATGTAAAAAATGACCAAATGTGCTCACACGTCACACGTCACACTTTTTCCCTGCTTATATCTCCGCACCCGTTGACCCGATCCATGCCAGATTTTACACACACACTCCTTGCCTGCCAAACTACAACCTCCAAGGACCCCCGGAGCCCCAGGGACCTGGGGGTCCCTGGGACCCCCAGATGTAAAAAATGACCAAATGTTCAAAAATGACCAAATGACCACCCCAACGGGGGTGCTCACGGGGAATTCTCGGGGACCACCGACTCCTGGTGCTCCAAAACGGATGCAAAAGTGGTGGCGCCCCCAGTGGAGGACCCCCTGCCACTGCAGCGCACATAAAATGCCGTAACTCGGGCTAGGATCGTCCGGGAGAGCCGGGGCCGGTACCTATTCGTCCGCCAAGGCAACGCGGAGACCCCACCCCTCATTTCTCACATGGCCCTATTCTAGCGCCACCTTCAGGCCGATTTTTAAAACACATTTTTGGACACTGCTCCTACAGTTTTTGCCCTAAAATCACGAATATCACTACACAGCATGTCTACACTCATGTCATCAACATGGATCAGGAAGATTTTGGAAAAACACATTTTTGCCCTATTTGTGGAGATAAGCCACCTACGGTCGCTTATCTCCCGATTAGGGAGTCTTACTGGTAGTATATGTTTTACTATGTACTGTACCGCTATATTGTGCTTGATGCAAGCGTAGACTGTTGATTTGACAGTATAGAATGTACATTTATTGAAGCACGGTGGTACATAGTGTTTCAGCCGGGTCTGTAGGGAGCTGTTATATACAAGGCCTTTCTCCCCCGTGTGAATATTTGATAGAAAAGGAGAGGTTGCTGCATATCCCTCTGTCTCTGTGGACATAGTGGGGATAAAAGCCCCACATTTCTCCTTTCACTTCCACGAGACCCAAATGGTTTTGTAACACTCGTGCACTCTCACATGACGTTGCGTGGCATATTTAGGCTTTTCTGAAACCGTCGTGTAAACAGCCAATGTACACAGGTGGTGTCTTCCATTTCTGTTACTGTCACCCCCTCCCCCTCCCAGACTAGATGAGGGCAATGAGGGCAGGAATTACTGTGATTAATTGTCTTGTTATCTGTGTTTGCGATGTCGTCCTCCCCCCCTTCTGTGTATTATTCATCATAGAAGACTCCTGCCCTGCTTCCCTGGGCTATTTTTACCCAGCATGCCCGGCACATTAACTGACAGCCCTGATCCCCTGCTGCTCGCAACAGCGAGCCACCCCGTCACCCCCCCCCCCCCCCCCCTACAACCCCCACCACCCACTCTTTCTGGACCGTGGCTTACATGACTCTCTTTGTAATGCTTTCTCCGACTGTTGGTCCCACCCGAGTAAACCCCCCCCTCCCCCCCGAATTCCATCTCTTTTTGCCTCAGCTTTACTGCGCAGTTCATCCAGCAGCATCACGACACTGGCACATTCCGATTGAGCATTGAGTCTCAATGCAAAATCAACAGAGACGCTTTTCCACAGTGTCGGAATGCACGACAGCGAAAAGCTTGGCGTCAAAGCTGAGGAAACCTCAACTTTGATGATGGTACACTAGTGTCAGTAGCGGCCTTTCACCCGTTTCAATTGAAACAGGCCTCGGCCGCCAGGGGGCCTCCTGGAGCCAGCTGGCTTTTTATATTTTTTATTTTAATCTTTTCTTTTTTTCTTCTTTTTTTTAGTGCTGGTCACACCGTATCCTTAGCGTGACTGTATTTGTAGGTATGTTTGTTACCATCTATGTATGAGGTAGCTGCCATACCGCTGGCTGACCAAGGGGCGCTGTTGAGCAGGCCAGGCACACACACACACACACACACACACACACACACACACACACACACACACACACACACACACACACACACACACATTGATTAGTTAGGAAACGTAACTTCTAAAGGAACTGCCCACATCCACCGCTCACTTCAAACATGGGTTTGATTTTTTTTTTGTCTCAGCCTTGCCCTCTACTCCACTAGTTGGCAGCAGCTAATAATCACTGGTGTTTGTTTTAACCTGTAAGGTGTTGTTGTTCTTTTGTTGCCGGTCGGTAAATGGTGACATTTGACTCATCAATAGCTCTTGAAACAGGTTCCTAAGGTCTCCCCTGACTAGTGTCCTATTAATCATAGATTCCCTCTTGTTTTCTCACACTGCATTCAAACAGTAAGTACTCTGATTTTTTAATTTTAGTTGTTTAAAATATTTACAGTATTTCTTAGGGAATCTCATACTCTATTTACACCAACATTAGTGTCACCAGCACCGCTGTGAAGAAGTTTGTTTATGTTTAATGAATAAACTATAAAAGATTTCTAGTGTCATTTTGCAGCAGGCTTTCCATGGGTGCTATGGTGTTGTGAGCGAATCACAGTGTTGCCATGTCTACTTATTACAAGTGGCTTGTTTTTCTGTAAAGTTGCTTGTAAACATTGGTAGTTTTGGATTGCGTTTTTTTCTTCTTTTTTAACTTGTTTAGTTGTTTTTAAAGTGTAGTGTCCTATTTGGGCTTGCGTCCAATGTTGTTTAAACCAGTGGTTCTCAAACATTTTCACTTTTCAGTCAATGATATTAGTGAGCTCAGTGCCCTGGGCGGACTACTCAATACATATCACTTAAGATTGTGTCGTGTAGATATTGCAGCAAGCCATGCAGTTTCACTGTTTTGTGTAAAAAAAACGTAAAAAAAGAAAGAAGAGAAAGCCAATATTGACCTGTTATGTAATGGTCTCAGGGATTTGTCGGAAGGCGGGCCCACAACAGATTGCCTTTACGTACATTAAAGGATGAAGTACTGTATAGTAATGCAGTCATTATTGGAGATTAAACCCCAACAGGCTTACAAAGGTCTGACTTAGCTATTTACAGTACGAGCAACACCATTATATTACTTTCAGGCTACAATTTCAATAGCAGCATAAACACAGGCAGAGCAGCAGTCTTTTTTTCTGAACAGCAGTCTGCTATGTAAAAATAGCAGATCATGCTGTGATTGTCAGAATCAGAATTGAGTATTAAACAAATAATATAATAAGAATTAATAACAGTAAACATTTATAAACACCGGTTGTTTCATTGCAGACACTACAGTTGTAAGGACACTGTCATCACCTAATGCAATAGAGAGATTTTGATGAGTGGGTTGCTGCAATGCCAGTTTTCTATTGATGATGTAGAGCTCAAAGTGGATTCCAGAGACTTTGTGGGTTCCTTTATGGGGGTCTAAATTAACCCATACACATCTGTAACTCTAACAGCATACACATGGACCCTAACGGGTCCACATGGTTCAATTTGTATACTGTCAGAGTTAGGGGAGACCTTGAAATGTAAAAGTTTGAGAAACACTGATGTAGAGAAACTGCATTCTGTCTAGAAGAGTCTACAGTATAAGGTGGCATATGGCCTGGCATGACTGTTGTGTTATCAGAGAAACCGATTAACAGATTGATGGAAGACTGAATCGAGTGGATGACAGCGTACCATGTCATGCTCGGACCGGTGTGGAACAGCAATCCCACACAAGGAGCAGCCAAGTGTTTCATGTCTTTAGATTCCAATCTGTCAACAGAGATTGGCTCGGATTTATTATGTCAAAGCTCTGCGTGTTTACACGGGGAGACTCACAGCTCCCTGCGGTGATCTCCTGGGGGCAATGGCACAGACACATGATGCATTCTGCCCTCCAGGAAGACCTGACAATCAGGGCTCTTTCAAACCCTTTCGATGAACGGAAACGAAAACCGTAAATCAACCATATTTTACTTGGGAGAAAAACATGTTCCAAGCAGAAACGTTGAGATTCAAGATTCAAGATGTTTATTGTCAAAGGATGTACAAAGAATAAAAACGGTATAACAATAAAAAATGTATCTAAAAGTTAAAAACAGTTTAAAAGAACCAAGGTCTGCATACAAGGCCGATACCAATTGTTATTGGTATCTGTATCGCTATTTTAAGTATTGGTATCTCCTCCATATTGGAGCATTCATAAATATACAGTATATTTTACTGTACGTGTTGGTGTGCCGGTGTGTGTTGGATGGGTTTAAAATAATCCATACATAGATAATTCCCAGTGGATATATCAGAGCTGAGTACACTCGGCTCATGAATATATTCATATTTGAAAGTGACTGTCTCTGACAGCAGTTGTCGCTGCTTGACCCCTACTGGTTACTGCATCTAGCTAAGTGGATCAGAATACCAAATGCTAGAGGTCCTTAGCCTGAAACTACCGGCTTACGAGCAGTGTGCTAGTGGGCAGCGAATGTAGGCTCAAGCCTCGATCAGAGTCAGGTCCGCGGTGGGCGGTGTAGTCTTTTTGAGTCATAAAACTACAACGTTAACGCTCAAAAAGACTACACCGCACTACACCGCGGACCCGACTCTGATAGAGGCTTTAGTTATAACAGAAAAACAGAACTGTCTTAAATTACGGCAGTTCTGGATAAGTATGGAAAACAAGGAGAGAGATAGCGGTAAAAAATATAGTTTTTCACATTATTGTTTTTAAGTAAGAGCTTTAACCCAAAAGTGGTATAGATTGGTGCAACAGTGTGCCCAGGGGGTCACACTGTTGCCTTGCTGTGGCCCCTAGGGGCCACGTGTGAGACTATTGGCATGGCAGACCCCTGAACAGTGTTTTGCCAAGTTTAGTGTGGATTGGAGCAACGGTGCGCTTGTGGTACCCAGGGGCCCCTGGGGGCCACACATGGCCCCTGGTCAGAGCAACGGTGCGCTTTGCAGGTCTACGTGTTATGTTTGTGACGTGCGCCGTCGCAGGTAATTTTAATATAGGATATGTATAATATTACCAGTAAGACGCCCTAAGGACGAGAAGCGAACACATTTGTGCATGCACATGGGCGCGTGCACATGGCTGCTTTGGCATGTATACCCTTCTGCTGATCTGATCCTAGCCTATAATGCACAGATTCTGTGAAAACCATGTCAATGTCCCTAAAATAAGAATACAGGTTAATTCTGAACTGTTCCTTTAAGCCCTATGGCTCCCTTAATATAAGGAGTATAGTCCATTAACAAAATGTCCTCCATCTTACTCTGTCTGCGGTGAGTTTTCGAGGTCTCCGAGTTGTATCTCAGGCATCTCGCCTGGACCATGCACTCTACTTCCAGCTGTTTCTAGGGCAACATTTATTCCTTCTCTGCTGTGGGGGTTGTTCCATCTCAGAGCTTGGTTATAATTAGCTGGTTTCCAACAATAACCTGCTGTCTCTTTTACTTAGAGTTCCTGACAAACATCAGGCAATGCTAAAGTTATGGACAGACAGACCGACAATCCAACCGAGCAACTGACAACACCGTCCTTAGAACCTTGCCGCTAGTTGGCCTTAATTATTTTTTCTTTTATACTCAGCAAAAAGCTAAGTCAGGGGTCTTCAACAACGTTTTCAGGCCAAGGACCCCTTAGTTGAGAGAGAGATGAAGCGGGGACCCCCACAACCTTTTCACAGATTCCATAATAGTTTCATTGTTTGACAGCACAATCATCTGTGTATTTTGGATTAATGTCAATTTGTGTTTTCAGATATTTAACCACTTGAACAGTCAATACTTAATAAACTTGACCTTTCACTCTGTACTTAGTCTGCTCCTTTTCCCCTTTAAACCAGAGCTCTTTGCCAAAGAGCAAAATAGAAAATCACACAAAGATTTGGAGGACCCCCTGTAGTAATTCTGAGGACTCCCTAGGGGTCCCGGACCCCCTGTTGAAGACCCCTGTCCTAAGTGTTATTTACTTAGGACAGGGGTCCTAAGTGAGAGTGCATTTTACTGTGTTCCAGCATAAAGGCCCATTCCCACTTGGCCAGATAACAGATAAAAAAATCTCTTTCTCCAGATATTTTTCCATTCAAGTAGATGGTAGATACAGATAAAAAAATCTGACATCACACTCTGGCTTCACTTTGATGTCACGCTAACAGAATCCCTTTCATGCCCTATATGGAGTTCCCTGATTTCATCAATATTAAGCCCATATCTAACAGGACTTCATATGGGAATGCCCATATATGGAGGCCACATCGGCCACATACCACACTAACGGCTGGTTCTACAGACAGGGATCTGTATGGGCATAAAAGGGTATGATGTCAGATGTCATAGACATCATAGGACTTTCACATCAAGCATCTATATTGGAGCACTTGGAGGCAATCCTAAACCAGAATGTTTAGCTACATATTCCCACAAACACCTCTCACAAACATAGCCACCACGTCGAACAAACGTGAAAATTTTAAAATGTCCACATTTTAAACATGCCACTCTTTGAACCGCATTTATTTCAATTTAACAAAATTGGCCTCACGCAGAGCAGCCACTCCTGACGGAATGATCCAACGTTGACCGGCGACGCGATTTGCGTCACAAATGGGCGTAAACACAACGCACTCCAACTAAGTAACTGCCTGCAAGCTGCAAGCAACAGAGATGGGGGGAGGATGGGGGGGTGGAGAGTAGAGAGAGTAGAGAGACAGAGCGGAGCTCAGCGACACGACCAAATGCAGCACTCCAATTGGCTAGGACTGATCACGTGGCACACGTGCCGACGTCCCACGTCACACCAGCGCCATACGTGCTGCTGACGTAACGTGCTGCTGACGTAAAGTCAACACAAGGCTAACAGTTAGCTAAACAAATGATGTACTCACGTTTGCAGAGTCAATAGCACTACTGTCCACATTCCAGTACAGTCCATCACTTAGGCACGAGTCCCGATCACATTACCATAATCTTCATGTATGTACATCCCATTACAGCCACATAACGTTAGGCATTTTATTTCTGCGCAGTTTCTAACAGGGAGTGCGTCCGCCGGTAAAATATGTCCGACCGGAAACGTGCTGCGCCACAATAGTTCCCCCCATAGAGAGGCATCAGATAGATGGATACATCGATCATAGATGTATCTATCTATCTGCAGATAGATAGATAGATAGATAGATAGATAGATAGATAGATAGATAGTACTATAGAGAATCAATTATAAGAAAAACAATCATAATAATTAAAACACATATTATTAACAATAATAATATATGGAATTAATATAGCACATCTATCTATACTGAGAGCCACAGAAAGATAGATTAGATACACACATCTATCAATAGATAGATAGATAGATAGATAGATAGATAGATAGATATTATAATACAATAATAATAATAAGGGTAATAATAATAATAATACAAACTTTAATATCTGGATTTTATATAGTACTTTTACACTACAGTACAGTACGGCACAGTACAGTAGTACCATAAACTACAGTACAGTACAGTACAGTACAGTACAGTACAGTACAGTACAGTACAGTATGGTACAGTACAGTACAGTACACTACGGTACAGTACAGTACAGTACAGTATGGTACAGTATGCTACAGTACAGTACAGTACAGTATGGTACAGTACAGTACAGTACAGTACGGTACAGTACAGTACAGAACAGTATGGTACAGTACAGAACAGTATGGTACAGTACAGTACAGTACAGTACAGTACAGTACAGTACAGTATGGTACAGTACAGTACAGTATGGTACAGTACGGTACAGTACAGTACACTACAGTACGGTATGGTACGGTACAGTACAGTACAGTACAGTACGGTACAGTACAGTACAGTACAGTACAGTACAGTACAGTAATATGTCCGACCGGAAACGTGCTGCGGCACAATAGTTCCGCCACAATAGTCCCCCCCCCCCCAAATTTTTTTTTTTTCACAAAAATCTTTTTTTTCTTATTTTTTATTTATTTATTTTTTTTACTTTTTGTGAAAAAAAAAAAGTTTTTTAGTAAAGAAGCGGGCGTGGACTCTAGATGTGAGCGGCCCGAAGGGCCGCGAACCTCTAGTAACGAATAACTGAGTAAGCATGTTTGGGCTCTTACAGCATATCTCCATATACAGTACATGGATCTCCATGTATGGGTACCAGGGGTCTCCATATATGGGTAACTGGACCGATAAACATCACTGGCCAGATGGCCAATAATAGGCGCGATGTCGCCCTGAGGCGTCTTACTAGTTATTAATACTGCAGATGATGTTGCATCTTATTCCTTTTCAGTTGTTGTGAAGTAGAACATGATTGGAGTGTAGCTGAACACATGACTCATTCTCAGGCAGCTGAATTAACTAAGGCTGACCTAAATGCTTCAAAGCTTCAAAGCGTTATTCGTTACCATGGTAATCAATGCCAAAATCAACATTCAAATGTTTTATTTTTTATTTCTTTCTTAGGCCTATGTTACCCTACAAAATAGGCCAGGAAATACCCAACATTATACATTATGCATCAACCTTAATCAGTATTCATACAAGGACATTAATGCAGTGAGGCAGAGTGACATAAACTGGCTTGCAGCTATACAGGACTCAGGAGCAGATTTGATTGGATAAGGCTGTCATTTATTTAGATTTTTGCAGTTACAGTATGGCCAATTTGGACTTTGAAAAGCCTATGTTGTGTGTTGTACTGTATATGGCTGCCACGATCATGGATCATTGCGATAAACTATTTAATTTAGTTTTTCCATTGAACATTGGAGCATAAAAATTACATTCCAGTTTGGCTTTTAGGTTTTGTAAACCAAAAATACACAACAACTTAAATAAGCATAGTATTATTTGTTTGTCATTTAATTTTTCAATGAATAGAGTACAAAGGACCCCAATGGAAACAACACATAGTGATTTATTGGGTTTAAATCCTCTTAGTAGTACTTTCCTCTGCTTTTTTTCCGAAAACTGCAAATAAAGTATTCAATCAATCAAGACCAGACATTGCATAGCTTGTAGATCTGCTATGTTCGCTATTTTTTAAAGGATTGTACAGGAAAATGAGGCCATACATGACCCTACTGTACACGCACACACATGCACGCACACACACACACACACACACACACACACACACACACACACACACACACACACACACACACACACACACACACACACACACACACACACACACACACACACACAGACAAACAAATTCTCTCCCTCTCTCTCTCTCTCTCTCTCTCTCTCTCTCTCTCTCTCTCTCTCCCCCTCCCCCCATATGTTTACTTAGTGACTAATGAGCCTACATTCATTTTCTTTTAATTAGAGTTCATAGTCTTGCTTGTTTATCTACAGGAAGCACAACTGGATGCTGGCACTGCATGGCACAACACACACACACACGCACGCACGCACGCACGCACGCACGCACGCACGCACGCACGCACGCACGCACGCACGCACGCACGCACACACACACACACACACACACACACACACACACACACAGTCACACACGCTCTTGCACATAAATGCTTGTGCATGCATGTAAGGACATACTGTACAGTAGTCCTACACAAATGCAGGCACATGAACACAGTATTGCACATTATAGACAGTAATACTAATACACCCTCATCTGTATTCCTGACAAGTAGAACAGTGGACATCACAATGGATGTGCACTAGTGTCATGTAGGGCTGGGCGATATGACTTAATTGCTTTTTTATGCCACCATTGTAACACCGTACAATATAGGTTTAAGTGGTTAATCAGACTACTATGATCTAGTAAATTATATTATCTAATCAGTCTAAGAAATGTGTATAAGAAAAAGTATATATATATACCGGTATATATATATATATATATATATATATAAAATATGATTGTTCGATTAATACATTAATTTTGAGGAATGAGGAAGATTAAGTCGGTCATTGGTTCTAATTCAATAAAGTTAGGGTGGTGGTTAAAGTTAGGGTAAACTTGTGATTTTCTTTGGTTAAACTACGTGTTAAATAGCTCTATATTCTGATAGGACTCATTGCTATAGAGTGTCTGTTCAGTAAGAGGAGTCTCAGTCTCCATGTCTCTCCAGCTCTCTAGTGTTTCTTTTTTTTTCTTTTTTTTTTTTCCGGTCGGGATACCAATTTTATCCAATCATCATAGAGAACTCAGTCAGGATACAGATCAAACATTTTGTTTTAACCAAAAAATATCACTTACCCTGCCTTTAATTGCCAAACCCTAATACACAGGAAAAAACATTCTACATGCATGTAAACACATGCTCATGAATGTACAGTACAGAGTACATTTTATTCCCTCTAGCTATAGTGCACTAATAAGGTACCGTATAGTTCTTATTATTGTACAATGCAAAGCAGTCTGCTAGGCACAGTAGCAGTGGGGAATTCCTTGCATGAGTAGCTCATCTTTTTGCACATGCATGCATGCATGCATGCGCGCGCACACACACACACACACGCACGCACGCACGCACGCACGCACGCACGCACGCACACACACACACACACACACACACACACAAGCATAAAAGCACACACTGGCAAACACACGCACGAACGCACAATGATGCCCATACTGTAGGGTATATTTATCGTAAACCAATAATTGCAAGGCTGTCCATAGCTTCCTACATTGGTAAACATATTGTTTCTCTCAGACAGTAACCTTTGTATCTCCACATTTAAATATTTTGTTATTTCATAAATTAATGCACTATTTTGTCGTTTAAAGGAGTAGTTCACCCCAAAATGACTTTTTTTCTATTGATTAGTCATGCCATGGAGAGTAGAGTTCAATAATATTTTTTGGTTTTTGTCACATTCCTAAGACAAAAATTTGATTCGAGTAAATTTACCCCCATTCATTCCGGATGGTGACCCGTTTCGAAACGGGTCACCGTCCGGAATGAATGGGGGTAAATTTATTGTTATCAATTTTTTGTCTTAGGAATGCGACAAAAACCCAAAAAAAATATTGAACTCTAGTCTCCATGGCATGACTAATCAATAGAAAAAAAGTCATTTTGGGGGTGAACTACTCCTTTAAGAGTGTCAAAATAGTTGCCTTGCGACGCTATTTAATTTTTTTTTAAAGTGAATGTGCAAGTGGTTATTAAGTGTGTCTGTGGATTTTATAAATATTGAACCAATACAATTTTCAATTTTCAATTCAAAGGAGCTTTATTGGCATGAGAAAACATACGTTTACATTGCCAAAGCAAGTATCACACAAATACATTAAAAACAGTTGAAAATGGGGAACATAATATACAGTTGGAGGGGGTACAGCATTGTGTAAACAGTGAATACAAATACAAATACAGTCAATACAAAGTACTAGCTTGTGACTAAATAAAGAATAAAGTTATTTTTCCCCCCATTTCTTAAAAAGTAACACTTTTAGACATGCAAAGTTTCTAGCCGACAGTGATGATATTCAGCTAAGCCTCCATGCAAAATACCAGAAATAGCCTGTTTCTGAAGTCCTAGCGACAGCAGAGTCCTTCAGAACCTACTTAAAAGTCTACCAAGGGCACGATGCCATTCCATTTCCCATCATCTCCTCAACACCACCCTTTTATTTGTCAAGTAATGCCACTGCACGGAGCCAGCTACTCCCTTCTTTTGGTTTTCTATCAGGAAAAAGTGGTACTTCAGTAGTATAGGTGCAACAGTTTATAAAAAAGTAGAAAGATGTTTTTTTTTATGAGCTTATGGATCATAGATTTTTGCTTTGTTTTGCAACATTGTTGTACGATGAAATATAACATGGTTAATCAGACTAATCGATTTACTTGATTAAAGAAATGTATTGCCAATCAAACCTTTATTAAGGACACATTGGATTTTTGTTCTAGTCATGTCAATTTGTAACAACTAATGATCAATACTTGTAAGACGCCTCAGGTCGTCAAGCGACCTCGCCCTAAAGGGCGAGGTCGCACCACAGTGATGTGGACATCAGGGATCTCCATATATGGGCATAAAAGGGATTTGTTCCCCTGGCATCACAGGGTTCTCCATATCTCCATATATGGGCATAACAGGGATTTGTTCTCCCTGCATCACAGGGATCTCTCTAACAGGGCATCATTAGTATTGATGACATCAGGGAACTCAATATATGGGCATAAAAGGGATTCTGTTAGTGTGACATCACAGTGAAGCCAGAGTGTGATGTCAGAGTGGCAAACCCATTCTGGTAGAGTGGTTCCCCTGATATCACAGTGACATCAGAGCATGATGTAAGAGCGGCAAACCCAGAGCGGCAAACCCATAGAAAAATGTGTACACGTCTTCACAGACGGACAGACGGACGCGGACAGGCTGTGACGTTTGTCATAGTAAACTGCAACCTTCGGTCGCAATCAATAGCTAGAATGATTAGAAGAAATGACAGGTCGCTTGCACAGCGACCTGTCATTTCTGTGCAAATACTGTAAGCAGGCCACTCACCACATTGGGGAGCTTTGCACTCTGCAAAGGAATCCAATTCATCAGAGGCTCCAAGAGAGATGAGGTGATGTGAAAACACTGCAGCCTATTGATTGCACAGAGAAAATTGTCACTAGTGCCATTGCGCCACAATGGACTCTCCTATAACTCCGTGGAGACTCCCGAATATTGTCAACAAATATTTAAACTAGCCTTTGTAAATGTAAACTGAATCAATATTAAGCTAAACTGAGGCTATTTGTCACACCGCTATGACTACCAGCAACATTAAAAGGTCATTCTTGGCAGTGGAATAGAGCTGCAACTGTCTATTATTTCCTTTCCTTCCTACTTGTTTGATTCATTGAATAACCAGGAACCACACGTTTTTAAAATATTTGTATTTTTGTATATAACAATGAATCGATTAACCGCTTAAGTGGTACTACTAGGGTGCAACAATAGTGATTTGACCGCTACTCACCAGTCAAACGTGGGGTGGCTCAGGGTAGATGACAGAGTACAGCATCTTGCAATGGGCCTGGTGTACAAGATACACTACACCACTAAGATACCCATGTACCTGACTCTAAAAAACGTCAAGGATGTCCACAATTACAACACCAGAGGCAGCGCCACAGATCATGTTCAACCCAGATTCAACTCAAACAAAAGGTCAAACTCGTTCACCTGGAACGCCTTACCGAAGGCCTTAAAGGAGTGCCAATCTCTAACATCTTTTAAAACCGCCCAGAAAAACCACTTACAGGGGCACCCGCTGGCCTACTGGTCCAGGCGCACATACCACTAATATTTCACCAGGCCATGTCAAGTTACATGCAGTAAGCTCACCAATAATGCCTGTCATTAACCACATGAACCCAAGTATATTTATCTGTGAGAAGCTCTGTCATTGGTCCAGAAATTCATGCCCCTGAAATGACTAACCAGTCAGGCTGAGGGTGTCTCTTGTTTGGATTGGATAGACCGGTTCATGCAACAATGAGCTGCTACTGACAGCTTCTCACAGATAACACAATAGTTTTGGAGGCAGACTGCGGTGTCACAGAGACTCGATTTCTTAAGGAGCATTGTTAGCCGTCTGTATATCGTCGTTGTCGGGTGAAAACCTTGTATGTCCAAAACCGTTCGTTTTGTATATATCATTTTAAAAATGATCTGAACTAGTGAAAACAGACGATCTACAAGCACACAACTTGTGCTTGTAGATTGCTGTTTTCACTACCTTTGTGCGACAGCCTTGTATGATGAAGCAGGGCTTTACCTTGTGAAAAAACATACAAATAAAAAAATAAAATAAACAATCACCAAAAAAATACGACATATATCAGCTTTAAAGGAGCTATAGTTAACTTTTTCTTGAAAAACGGATTTTAAAAATTACCACAAAAAGCATAAAATAATGATAAAATAATAATTTTGGCCATTGTCAGGCTGACTTGTTTACATCCCCTATCAATCCATATAAAAGAATAGAAGAGGGATGTAAACAAAGTCAGCCTGACAATGGCCAAAATTATTATTTTATCATTATTTTATGCTTTTTGTGGTATTTTTTGAATATAAACACATATATGAAGCTTAATCTTTTTTATGAAATATATATTTTTTTATTTTATTTTAGCGTCCGTTTTTCAAGAAAAAGTTGACTATAGCTCCTTAAAGATTTAATGTAATTATAGCTGATGAATAGCTGTGATCACTTTGGGCAAAGTGATCTTTTGAATTTATTTTATTATTATTGTATTATTGTATTGTAACTTTATTTGTTTGGTATGAGCCAGTGGGTCATTGCATGCGGTCGTCATGCATAATTGTCCCCTCAGTCTTCATTGATTTTGAATTGCAGTGTTTACTGTTTAGTCCCTGGAGAGTGTGAGCACCTACCCTGATTGCATGTCAAGAACGAATTGAAATCTGTTATACCTCCAAAACAAAATGTCACCGTGACCTGCTCTACTGTTGCAGGATGTCCCTGAAGATTATTTCAAGAAGATCAGTTTCAGTGAAAAGTCAAAGGTACTGAGAAATCAGAGCAATAAAGATGATGGCTGCACAGTAGGGTGCTTATGCTCACGGTAAGGCTTTTAAAGGGATCCCTGGCTAATACAACAAATATTAAAGAATGGAGGTCCGCACACAGCTCAATGCTCCACAGTGTTTATTTAAAACATAAAGTTAGACGACGTTTCGGCCATCAGCTGGCCTTCATCAGGTGACCTGATAAATAGACCCAATAAATAAATAAATAATCTGGCAGTAGGAGAGTTAATTAATAGATACGGGGGTGCGGTAATTACCGCAATACCGGCGGTAAATGGGAAGACGGTAACCGCGATAACAAAATGTCGATACCGAGCCACCCCTACATGATAATCGTATCGTGGAGATTTAATTTATCGTGATATTGTCCTCCATCAAGCATTGGGATCAATTCACCTTTTATTAGCCGAGCTGCATATCCGGTACCATTTAAACCCTCTAAAAGGCACTTATACATACTTGATACCGTCTTTTTTTCACTCTCTATCAAATGTCTTTGCCAAAAAATTGCCGATCTACAAGCTCACAACATTGCGACTGTTTAAATGAGTCTCACTCACTCACTCACTCACTCACTCACTCACTCACTCACTCACATGCATTTTGACATGCTGTAGAGACACATTATAATGCAGTCTATCTACTGTCTGAATACAGTCTGTCTGTATTCAGACAGTTTTAGCCAATGGATATCACTTACAGCACCTTAACTTTAATAATTTGTAAATATTCTTTTCCTTTTCCTAATTTGGATAAGAAATATAAATCTAAGGTGATACAGTATGAGTAGTGACTAGTGACGTTAACAAGCTAATGAGATTGTGGAGCCCCTTCAGCAGAACTTATTAAAGCGAGCTACAGCAGTACCAATGAATATTAAACACAAGGATGTTTTACAGAAAGAAAGAAAAGGCACCAATCGATGGCAGGTAACAAATAGATAAAAAGGGGAAACGCAGTATAAAAGAAAATATAATTGTTTTACATAATGTGACACTTTATCTTGCTGAATATTTGGATTACGAAAAGTTTGTGTTTTTCATTATGGTTCAGTGATCTCCAAATGATTTAGCCGAGAAGGTCACACAAACAATGACTGACATAATTTGCACAGCCACTGCCATAGTTTACTTATTGAACAATACAGCGTTGTCCCTATAACTGTCACAGCGTTGCAACTAACACATCTAAAAAGCCTGGCTTGCTCGCTTCTGGCACAAGATAATTAATTAGGACCTAAATCAAACCTCAGCTTTTGAGTCAGCTATGTGTTGTGTTATGTACCGAACCTGTAGCTACGGTTTTTAATTACATTATATGCCCACATTCTTGTCATAGTGTGTGTGTGTGTGTGTGTGTGTGTGTGTGTGTGTGTGTGTGTGTGTGTGCGTGTGTGCGTGCGTGCGTGCGTGCGTGCGTGCGTGCGTGCGTGCGTGCGTGCGTGCGCGCGCGGGCCCCTGACGGCTTCTCATACAAGGTGACAAGTTGACATCTCAAGCGGAGGATGTGTTTATCATCTTGTGTTTCCTTTGTCTCTTGCTCTGCCTCTCTGTGTGAAACCAAATGGACCTACCACACGTCAATACGATGAGAGAACGTAGAATTGTTATTTTGATAACGTCTGCCTGTTATCTCTCCTCTATGGTATCACATCAATACAGCATGGAATTTTGGACGAGATCTTATCCAAGGACAAGACTTAATTTAACTCTTGGGAGCGTGTAATGAAACCAAATGGACCCGTACGGGTCCATTTGGTTTCATTACACGCTCTCAAGAGTTAAAAGATCTGTAAGGGTCCATTTGGTTACGTTACCAACTCTCCCAGCGTTTAGCTGGGAACCACCTGGAACCACCTCAAGGCAGTCCTGTTTGTGCAGAGGTATGTTGTCATTATCTTTACCAAATAGAAAGTGGTTGGATATTCATTGTTTGTGGTATCACCAATTTACAAACCTTATACCAGTCCAGGGGTCTTCAACAGGGGGTTCGGGACTCCTCAGAATTACTATAGGGGGTTCTTCAAATCTTTGTTTGATAGAAATGTTTTTTTTCTCCTTTTATATATTACCCACTTGAACCCTAACGTCCATATTCTGAGAACTTTAGCCAAAAATAGCAGATCTACAAGCTCACAACACCTCACGCTGCGAGGCGTTTTGAGCTTGTAGATCGGCTATTTTCGGCTAAGAGGTTTGGTGTAGAGGGGAAAAAAGAGCACACTAAGGCCTAGGCCAGACGGAGCTGGATATTTCATACATCCCAGTTTTTCAGATATCCACAAAAAATAAATTGGTTGGTGATTGGTAAATTTGGCACTCTAACCTAACGCGGACCAGTTTGTGTAGGCAGATGGACAGGCGCGGCGAATCTCTCCGCGAGTCTCTGGCCAATAGCATGTGTTCTCCTCCCCCCACCCCCCTCTGCTCCTCTGCTCAGCGCAGAGAACGCTGCTGCATCATGACGTCTACACATTCGGTGCGGCGCTCTCTGCACTCTGATTGGTTAGGGAAATTCTACACTTCCTCCAACAGTGATCATAACGCGATCGCCCAGGCTTCTTTTTCTTCCTATCGCCAAAAGAAGCCTGGGTTTCCGAGGCTAGTAAATTGGTGATACCACAAAATATCTAGGTCTACACGACAAAGATATCTAGCTCTAAAGTCCCCAGACCTCCACTAGGGGGACAAGCACACACACAGTAAAGTCCGTAAAGTCCGTAAAGAGATATCCATGTTCCATGCCTACACGGATCCAGTGAATATGATATTTTATCCATAAAATAAATATCCAGCTTCGTGTGGCTGCAAGCCCCAATCGCAAAAAATAAATATCCAGCTCTGTGTAGCCGGCACCTAAGTACAGAGTGAAAGGTCATGTTTATTAAGTATTGACGGTTCAAGTGTTTAAATATCTGAAAACACAAATTGACATGAATCCAAAATACACTGATGATTGTGCTGTCAAACAACAAAACTATACCGTATACAATGCCTAGGGTAGGTATGATGTTCTTAAGTTATTACTGAGCATCTATACCTGATTAAAACAAGGCTGCTTTAGAATTACCACTATTATTAATTAACATTATTTCAAGGACCGCTTCAAGTAGTTTTTACATATTGCTTTGATTGAATTAAAGCTCCTGCACTGCATATCATTACTTGGAATGATAAAATAGAGGGGACTGATTGTTCAAGAGACATGGATTCAATTAACCTTTTTGTACAGTAAAAGGCCTGTAGCATGGTTTCATAACTACTATGCAGTCACGAGGCCCTAGTCCGAGTAAGGTTAGGTTTGGGTTTAGGGCTAGGATTAGCATTCACCAGGTTAGCATTCACCAGCTCGGACTAATGACACATCGTAACAACGCTACTACGTAACCTTCAAAAACGCTGTTAAGATAATCTGCTGCCCCCTGAAACACACACACACACACACACACACACACACACACACACACACACACACACACACACACACACACACACACACACACACACACACACACACACACACACACATCTATTGCTAAGCTACCGTGTGTATGATGTAGCAGAAATACTGTAAAAACAGCTTAAGCCCAATACTTTGTAGCACAACGGTGTCACTCTCCGATTATAAAAGATTTTCAAGCTGTGCAATCTTAGCTTGAAGTATAAATTAGACTTTATATTAGTTTCACAAGTCTGCCAGTGTGGGGATTTATTTGTTGTTGTGAATTAGTGGAGACGGAGACTGTGAAATGTTTTCTTTTCTCCAATTTCTCTTTCTGCCTCTGCTTATTTATTTATCTCCCATTCTCCCTCCTTCTGTTTGTTCCCTCTGTTGTACTCTACGTCTCTACTGTAGCCTATACGTCTCTTGTCTCTTCTCTCTGCTGCTGCAATATGTTGTCTATAGAAAGGTTGACACTGTACCCATGTGTCATTTGGGCCCAGATGCTGCTACTGTCATTCTGAGACACACACACACACACACACACACACACACACACACGCGCGCACACACACACACACACACACACACACACACACACACACACACACACACACACACACACACACATACACACACGCGCGCGCGCGCACACACGGTAGCAACGCGTCACTACAGCTTGTAGATCAGCCATTTTTGCTATTTTTCAAGAGAAGTATAAAATTATTAATTGTCAGTAATCTGCCCTGTGCAGTTTGTGATTATGAAGCCTAAATCGCAAACAGAAATTCAGTTTTTATTCATATGTTCCAGTCACAATGCCAAACACACAATTAAATCGCTAATCACAATTATTTATGTGACTTAATTCATTGTCAATTTAAATTTGTAATCGTGACACCTCTACACACATACATGTACACACACTCACACACACAGAGAGTGTGACAGATTAGAAGGGATTTGAGAGAAACTAAGCAAGCATGAGAGGATACGTGCGTAATGCATATCAGAGAGACAAATGTAAACCGGAGTGCTTGTCCGAACACCCACGTTGTAATTGCATTATATTAAACCACCCCACACTGTTTTCACACTCATGAAACATTCATCCTCTCTAAATATTGCATACCTGTAGATCATACAATTTCATTAAGGCGGCGACTGGCGCTCAATAATTGATCAAGGCGCTTGGATATGATGTTGTTTAAGTGGGCAATCAGCAGCTGTATACAGTACGTCACAGCTCAGGAGAATTACACACCAGGGTCTGTTGTGACTTGTGTGAATATAGGGCTGTCATGGCGTTTTAGTTGATGATTAATTGTCGCACACATAATCGTGATTAGCAATTTAATTGTGTTTTGTTTTTTGGCATTGAACCAGGCCTGGAATTTCGTCATTTTAGGGGCAAGGCCCCTTGGCCTTTGGTGTTGTCAATAGTTTGAGAGCACAAAGACCAAATACCAGGGCAGGAAGGCCATCAAATAAAACAAGATTTTGGTCCATCGAAAGAATTAATTGAATTTAAGGGTTAAGGATCATTTTAAATGTAATATGTAGACTATCTGTTGTGAAAAAATTAAATTGGCATTTGCAGTCTGATCCATGCTCAGCCCTACACCAATCAAAGATACTGGATTGGATACTGGATTGTCTCTGTCTTGCCAACTACTGTACGTGTTGGCAAGACAGAGACAGAGGAGAAAGTGGTAGAGTCAGCTGGGCATTAAGGCCACTGTGACTAGGGCATTGAATGTAGGTGTCTCAGAAGTAATGTTAGGGAACCCAGACCGGTGCCCGTTGGGCAGAACAGTCACCATTGACGTCCTGTCGTCCAGTTGTGCAATACTCGTTGTATCAGTCTGTGTTGTCAGTATTATGAAGTCAGAGTATGACGTCAGCTTGCAGACAGACAGCCATGGTGGCAACACTGGTCTGAGGACGACGTAGACAGAGATTGCGATCAGACGATTTATGTAATCATTTTGACAGGCTTGAACTGTGTATTGTTGCCATCCATATTCCACCCTTTTCTTTGTTTGCTAATTTTAGGAATGAAACAAGAAACCACTGTGATTCGGATGTTAATTATTTATGTAAGACTGTGCCCAGATAGACAACGGTTTGGGATGAGGTGGCATCTTGAATTATTGAAGAATCCCTTGAATCTGGGTATTATGTCACAGTCTGAAACATTTCCTTCCCTAAAAAAGAGTTATAATGTTGTGCAGCTGAAATGAGGCATTTCGATGTCTTGCATTATGCAACTGAATGCCCGTCAGAGATTACTTTTGCTTCGTTTCCCAATGATTATATATTTGTCAAATTGAAGTCTGCAGCTGGACAGCATTTAAACAGAAATCAGGCAATTATGTTTGTGAATTTAGACGAAAATATCTCACACAGCTTAGACAAGAACAAATATTAGCCTACTCTGTTGCTTTCAATCATACGTATTTTCTCAATAGAGTACCGGGAAAATGCGTTTACTGTTACTTTAGGTATGTGCGATAAGATTAGTTTTATAACCACCTACCGTAAAGCTATCTACAGTATACTTCATTGGGGTATGCTTGGCTACCGCTTTTTTTTCCTCGACAACAAATCATTTGTCCGAAAATAAATAGCCAATCTTCAAGCTCACAATGCAGTGCAATGCAGTGACACTTTAGCCACTTTCAGACATGCACTGTATTATGGATGTTTTCCAGAGTTCAAACGGAGGCGCGGTATGTATAAACACAACATTCCAGCTCAGTAGGAACATGCAGGGATTTCATGCAGGCAGGACCCTTGACTTAAGTCCAGATAATGTCAGATTTGGCTCAAATGTGTGAATGGATGGACACAGTGATTATGATTGGGAATCTAAATTCAGCTTGTTGACGTGTTTTATGACGCTTCTATTGTTGATGGTCGGAGCCTC
The DNA here is from genome assembly GCF_963921795.1 of Nannobrachium achirus. Classification (NCBI taxonomy): domain Eukaryota; kingdom Metazoa; phylum Chordata; class Actinopteri; order Myctophiformes; family Myctophidae; genus Nannobrachium; species Nannobrachium achirus. The sequence goes on from NC_137815.1 coordinate 46,506,723, forward strand.
CCCTCCTCCGGAGGTGTTTGAACATACTGTAAATAGACGACGAGTTACACCTGACACTTCCTTCCCTGTGCACTCCACAGGTTTCCTAGGGTGCTAGGGCATCATGTTGTCAGTCATTCACTTCATTTGAGTGATCCGTGTCAGTCAACAATAATGTGGGAACACAAGCCGACATAAATAAAAAAAGGTTCGCATTAGTCCGCCTACAAGATCTCCCTCCACACAGCTGATTCAAATTCAAATTATGTTCGCCTATTATGACATGCACAGAAAATGTATTCTAGGGTTATGGTTAATACATGAACCTGGAGCCTCATATTGCTGAGCTGGTAAATTGTCTTTTTTCTTCTCATTTTAATGTATTGATGTCTGAAAATTTGTTGATATAACAATATTCGATATATCAATATTTTTTGACAATGTGAGCCATGATCCCAAATATACTGTATGGATCCAGTGAGTCTGACAATCAGTGATCCAGCCAGGTCAACCAGCTTGAAACAGCCTGTCCAGGCAGACTATGGCAAATACATAAAAGCTGAGTTGTCCCGAACATCTGAATATTGGAGGAGGAACTCACTGCAAAATGTGATGGTTGTGGTGTGTTTGCTACTCTAGACAGACAGTGTTCAACATGCATCTACGGTATGTGTAACAAAACAAGCAATAATCATTTATACATGGCATGCATGAACAACACCATGTAGCATAATGAAATCTGATTCTCAGAGCTCCTTATAGCTCCCCAAGATGCAGCACCATTTTTCTTTTTCTTCTAAATGACAAAGTCAGGGAAGTAGAACCAGCAGAGAGATTCTTTCACCTCGGTTCTAGAGGTCCATTAACTCACACAGGAGCAGGTGGAGACCTCTGGGAGTGGACCTGCTGTGTTTGTGTGTGCGTACGTGCGTGTGCGTGCGCATGCGCGTGTGAGTGTACATTATGCTTGCATGTGTCTGTGTGTGCGTTCGGGTGTGTCTGAAGGTTGACTGCCAAGCCACGTCAAGAGAATTTAGTGCTTCTCTTAGGGGCCGTGTCCAATAATGGCCGGTATGTTGGCCAGGCTCTAGCTGGTGTCCTGTTCTCCAGAAGGTGACACTTTGTCAGCATGCGACTCGTCTTTACTACAGCTCTAACCTGAAACAATGCCTCTCCTTGATATAGTCTTAATTCCATCAGCCACAGAATCAGGTTCCATAATCTTATTATCTATGGTTAGCAGCCTGGCGAGGGCGGGGGCAGGGGGGACGCGGGGGACGGTCAGCATGGGAGAGGTAGGCGGCGATGGGGATCTCTGCGGGGCAGATTACCACTGAATTATCCACTCCAGAATGGGACATTATCGCCTATCAGAAGACTTGAGGTGTCAATTGATCCAATCGCATTGTCCCTCTGGTGATACGCTGCTGCTGCTAGCGGCGCTGGTTGATTACTGAGAAAATGACACACAGTCGAGACTGCCAGGGATGGCAGGGAAAGAAATAGGTGTGAAGTACGGTGGACAATGTCCTCTGCTGTATTATGTTGTACTGTGGTGCTGTATTGTACTCTGCCTCACTATATTGCTGTGCTATATTTCTGTACTGTAGTTATACTCTGCTATACAGTACGATGTCTGTACTGTAGTGCTGACTGTATAGTTCTTTACAGTTAGGGTTAGGGTTAGGGTTAGGGTTAGGACGCCATCCGCTCCCGACCGGATCAAAGCCCGAAATGTGAAGCGATCCCGGGCTACTTCCATACTCTTCTCACACCTGAAATCCACCCTCTGCATCTCTGGCACTGCCCTCTGCTGGTTCACATTAGTGATGTTAATGACTCAGTGATTAGCTTGGCGACATTTTGCAGGCATTTATCGATGCGTCGATCGATCGATTTATTTTCTCTCGTTTAACAGCAGTTGAGAGGAGAGTGCAAACTGAGCTTTCCTTTAAGCACCACAACTGCAACCATCATGTTTATAATTTGGATCAAATCCTTCATGATAATAAAAATTAGACTTTATTTTGTAAACATTTATTAACACAGAACACATTAATCTGTAGGATACAGCAGCCTAAGTATTGAGGCCTACGTTTGACAAATTAGGAAGGACTCAGTCTCGTCTCACCTTCCCGATGCCAAATTGTAACAACACAACACGATCAACAATATGTGTTGTAGCTATATGCCCCAAAACACTATCGCCCGCTCCTAAATGTAACCATGTTTGTGTCTGAGTGTATTTTCAGATTTCCAGTGTATTTTGGGGTGATCTTTCCAGTTACCTCAGTACTCTCTCTCGTCACACTGTAATTGTTTGACGACAGGGCACATTGAATTCTGGAAAAGCCATCAGCTCACAGAAGCCTTTCCCCTCGACCATGCTAATAGGCATCTTTGGCTATCACCTTGACTGACAAATCAGTGATCTTTTCTGCCCACCAGTCATCACAACAGCGAGGTTTCACGGTGAAGCCTTTCTGCTTCACTGATGTTGACACGCATTGTTTGTTTTATTGTCAATCTTGACAAAATGGGTCCCATTTGAACTGACTATTTTGGAAAACAGTAAAAGTCGACACATTGCTAACATCCCTAGTTCACACCTCCTACCTTTCCGAATTCCGACAGACACCAATTAATTTTGAAAAGGACAGTATAATGTGCCAACAGCAGAGTGTTTTTCAGTCGATTGCTTTTCCAACCATGCATGGATGGTAATATTATTTCGGTGATTTTGAACACCATTCCATTTTCTATACTGTTGCTTTCAGTACATTCACCAACCTCACTGAGACAAATTCCTTTGTCATAATTAAATATATTATTCTGATTATGAATGGTGTATGCAGACAATATTCAAAGGGTAATGGTGGCGTTTTGTTTCATTTAATTAGTTTGTCATATCATCAATCTGTCAGTCTATCAATCAAATCATGTCCTGCTCAGTGTGAGGTCCCACCTCAGTGTGTTGTCTAATGAGGGAATATGTCAAACCAAGGAAGCTAAAACATTGCCCTTGTCATTCATTTCATGGGGACTTTTGTCCCCCCATCCGAAATTAAAATTCTAATCAGATGCCAGGTCTAAATATGAGACTGTGCTGGACTAAATCGAGTAGAGGAGTATCAACAACTGTAGGCAAATCATGCAGTTTCTTCAAGTCACTCAATCATGACACAATATCGATAGAGGATTTTGCTTTTTAAAGAATAGTCAGTCATTTAAGTTAACTATTTTAGCTTGATTGAATGGTTACCATCTGTTCTGAATCTGATTATTATACTTTTTCAGTGAATATGGATATAATTTTTGGAAATTGCAAGTGAGGTTGCCTAGATACTGTATATTATATTATATGTATTGGGTTTTCACGTGAAGCTTGACCAGTCCTTAAGCTTGCACCACTCCCCAGATCTCAGTGAGATCCACGTAAGGAGCCCCGTGGGAGCACCCTCACCCCATTTTAATATGTGAATATAGATAGCTATTCCTCCTCCATTGAGGTAGCCTAGTTCCAGACCCTGAATCGCTAGCCACACCCCTTTAATTTTTTTGTTTCGGCGATTCAGGTCTAGAATCGCTCTCAATGAGGAGGCCTGCCTCGGTTGAAACCGAAACGGGCGAATCAGCGTTGTGAATCAGCGTCTTGTGATCAGCGTGGGTGGGGGTTTCCCAGAACTCATGTGTGTTTCCAAGTACACCAGCGCCGCCACGGTACCGTACCGCACATCGTGTCGCGGTAAAATGCGGTAAATTGCGGTAAAATGCGATCGTATCGATCTCGCTATGAAACACCAGTAGCAGGCATGTTATGTTGTGTTTGATTACTAGTTCATAGTGCTCCTATTCTGACTGTTTCTTTGGTTAGCAAGTAGCACTAGCAAGCAACAGGTTAGCCACTAGCCAGCCAGGCACACATAACAACACTATGTCATGTGTTGGTCGGTGAACCAATCGCTGAACAGTGCCTCATTTTGGCAACGCCCATCCCTGCAAACGCCGTGGGCGGAACTGACTTCAGACTGAATAATGAAGTGAAACGAAATGTCAATTCAGGCTGAGTGTCAGGCTACCATTGAGGAGGAATAGGACCCCAAAAGACCTCAATGGTCTTTTGGCGTCTTTGGGTTACAGAATAGGTTTACAGAAAAAGTCCATTGAACTCAATGGACTTTTGAATCATTTTGGGGGGTCCCCAGATGATTAACTTAATGTGCAACATTGTTTTCTCACTCAACTGTAAACAAACCAAGATAACGTTTAAGTGTATAGAGGGTATCTTCACATTTCTAAAGTGCCAATTTAAGGACGTTTAATACCTCTAAAATGACAAATTAAACATTGGCCAAATTGTCAAATATATAGAGGCAGCAATTGTGAAAATAGCCGATCTACATGCTCACAACGCCTCGCATCGCAAGGCGTTGTGCATGTAGATCTGCTATTTTCAACTTCGACTTTCTCTGGTAGGGAGTCTTGTGTATGAAGTCGACTGAGTCGCCTTGTCGACTTTTTCGTTAATGCCCTACTCTAGATGAAATAAAGCTGGACAAAAACAACAGTCTGATTGCGTTAACCACAATATTAATGGACATAATGGTCATAGTCTGCTTCTCTGTCCCCCTCATTCCCCTTCTTTCATGAGCCCTTGTCCACTCTTACGATCTTCAGGCCATGGTCTGCCTCTCGTCATCATCTGCCACACCACACCTGCCTTTTCCATCAACGTTTATTCCCTGCGTGCGTGCGTGCGTGCGTGCGTGCGTGCGTGCGTGCGACCGTGCGTGCGTGCGTGCGACCGTGCGTGTGTGTGTGTGTGTGTGCGTGCGTGCGTGCGTGCGTGCGCATTGTTTCAACCCTGTTTGGTCTAGTTTAGTAATCCCTCTTTAGTTTCCCTCTGTAGTAGTGGTGTAGAGTAAGTACATTTACTTAAAGGGATATTTCACTTTCAAAAAAACTTTTGGTCCTTTTATCGTCTAATCAGGCTTTTATGAACACCCTGAACAGTTTTTAATTTGCTTGATTCAATATTTAGATATTTGATGTAAATGTTACCAGGCCCTCCTCCTCCAGGGCTTCTCCCCATACACACCCATTGTAACTACAAACTCCATTTTAACCATGATAGATTCATTAAAAACACCCATTATTTTTTCTGATGACTCATACTACCCTCCTAATACGTGAGCAGGCCGTGTTTTTCGATAACTTTTTATTTTTATTTTTAATAATTTTTGATTGTATTTACTTTTTCCCATTTTCCCAAAGAAAAACAAACTGCTCTGTAGTGTGTTTGTTTACTGTATAGTTACATTATGTATTCTACAGCACTGGTTCCCAAGCACTGGGTTGGGACCCATTTTGGGGTTGCGGACACATTTTTATGGGTCCCTTAATTTTTGTTTCCTACATTTTGTTTTCAATTATTTCATACATAAAACATGAAAACATAAATAAAAAATTCCCAAAAAGATTTTCATGAATTAGTAATTAGTCATTTAATAAATAAAAAATAAAAATCTAACAAATTCCATAAATTAGAAAAAATAATAATCTAAGAATTAGTGAAAATCACAACTCAACAAATTCCATAAATTAGAAAACAAATGTCTAAGAATTAGTGAAAATCACAACGCGGCGCGAAGCTTGTAGATCTGCTGTTTTCACTAGTTTGGGTCCCGGGCAAACGTCTAATTTCTCTTTTGGGTCTCGAGCTAAAACCATAGGCGCAAATCGCGGGGGGGACAGGGGTTACGTGTCCCCCCCCAGGTCCAATTGGTACCCCCCCAAAAAAAAAAAATCTAAAAAAAAAAAATTTTTTTTCTAAAAAAAAATTTTTTTTTTCTAAAAAAAAAAAACTTTTTTTTGAGAAAATAATTATTGATGACATTTTAAAGTATTTAAGAGTGCTGCTGGAATAACTCAATAGATAGTCCCCCCAGGAATCCGCGGAGAAAAAGTATTGATTCCGCGGAGAACAATCCTGATAATGCGGAATTCTGCGGAGAACATTTCTTGATTCCGTGGACATTAAAAAACAACCTAAAACCAGTAAGACTCCCTAATCGGGAGATAAGCGACCGTAGGTCTCGCTAGAAGAGGGCCATGTGAGAAATGAGGGGTGGGGTCTCCGCGTTGCCTTGGCGGACGAATAGGTACCGGCCCAGGCTCTCCCGGACGCTCCTAGGCCGAGTTAGGGCATTTTATGTGAGCTGCAGTGGAGGGGGTCCTCCACTGGGGGCGCCACCACTTTTGCATCCGTTCTGGAGCACCAGGAGTGGGTGGTCCCCGGGAATTCCCCGTGAGCAGCCCTGTGGGGGTGGTCATTTGGTCATTTTTGCACATTTGGTATTTCTTTTACACCTGGGGGTCCCCCAGGGACCTGGGGGTCCCTGGAACTCCGGGGGTCCTTGGAGGTTGTAGTTTGGCAGGCAAGGAGTTTGTGTGGAAATTTTGGCATGGATCGGGGCAACGGTTGTGGAGATATGAGCAGGGCAAAAGTGTGACTCACTCACTGACTGACAGACAGCCCGTGGAGCTTTTGATAGTAAATGCGACCTACGGTCGCAATGACCAGTTATCAAGCTAAAAATTATATAGTTCTAACAATCAAGTAAAACCCTTCATGAAATAGCTACAATTATTTGTAATTAGTGGTTAGAATAATCAAATAATCATTTTTGAGAATAAAAATCTAATATTAAATCTATTATTTTTTAATTGCTATGGTTTTTAATAATTACTTTCTGTTGCAAAGACTATATTGTCATCCAAACCATGCCCATAGTAAACACATTTTAGAGGATATCCTACCTACTACCTAGAATAGGTGTAATATTTATTTATTCTCTTCTGCATTAGCAGGACCATAGAGAGGAACTATAGTTCAGGACACAGTTTCTGTCAGGAACGATTGTGGGACCGGACCATCCAGCAACAACAGCAGGAGGGAAGCTAAGCTCTGTATGAGGTGGCCACTGGTCAAATCATGTACAAATCGTTTTATAATAGTAGTAATAACAGTTGACTCTCAGTCTGAGAGTCTCAGAGTGAGTGATGACATCATAATGTGGCGACTTTGTTTTGGCTGTGGTGGATACACTCTCTTGCTGTGGTGTGGAAGAAGCCAGAAGGACAGCATGATTTTTTCATTGGACTATGTTTTCATTGGACTACATTTATTGGAATTAAATGGATACCGACCTCACAACCTGTCCCAAGTTGCTACAGAACTAGAACTGTACATTTCGGGAGGACCAAGTTGACCAACAAGCAACAATGGTAACTATTTACTTTTTCATGTAAGCTTTGGTTGTGTTGGTTATTGCAGTAGTGATAACTTGAAAAGTAAATAAATAATACATCATAAAACCGTTAAGGCCCGTATCTGAAGGAAAATGAGGGGGTAAAACTGGCCGAAAACCGATCTCTGCACGCCCAAAAAACGAAATCGCGCGCATCGCGCACGCGCATCGCGCACGCGCGCCCGGCGGCGGCGGCGCGCGCTTCGCGCGCGCAGGTCCCCCCCTATGCATTCCGTGGATCTACGCGGCTGGCTAAAACGTTTGGGAACCACTGGTCTACGATCCCTGTCTTGTTTCTATAGCTCTACGACCAATGTTCACAGTCTAGGCTTTGTAGTTCTTTGTACAGTAGTTCTGTGTTAGTCTGTTTCATTCCCAGGGGTCTCTTGCTGTAATCTGCTCAGCAGGTGTCTCCTGTTTTTAATCCTTCCCATGTGTGTTTATGTTGTCTCCCTCTGTTCAGTGTTCTGTTCAGTCCTTCTGCTGTCATTGTCAAAAGTATGTTTAATAGTCTCTAGTGTTATCTCTTAGTCCCGCTTTATCGTCATAGCATTAGTTTCCAGTTTTGTAGGTTGTCAGCACGGCTATCACCTTCACTCCAGAGGCCTTTGCATTTGGACCCAATAAACCCACACACACCACAACACAGCTTTGGGATGGAAACACGAAACCCAGTTATTTCTCAACAAGATTTGGCATGATGCATTTTCACGCTGTGAGTGTTCTGTGGGCGGTGTTGGAAATTATTTTCCCAAAATTGGTGAGCGTAATTCATTTAGCCTACTGTAGGTGTTTCTGTGTGCCAGCATCATCAACTATAAAGGAGCTGTCCTGGTACACAATAACGGCTTGAAGCTTAACTCTGCTTTTAATATCCTACCTGAGATTCAAACCACGATCCTCCCCACGCTAGAGCTGACATTTTTACCACTGAGCTAACAGGGAAGGCATTTCATTTTGACTGCCGTGCCCACCAGTAGTACCACTTGTCAACCAGTAGTGGTCATACTCTGCCACAGATTCTAAATGTATCAATAGAAGAGCAGGGAAACCAAATACAATACAACAGCAGTTGTGTCATTTATTGTATTAACATACCGGTACATTACTTACGTCTGTGCGCACACAATCGGACCGTGTTCGGGGGAGGGTAGCCGGGCGGGGAGGGTGATACAGGTCATTGCATGTACTCCTATGGGCTGGGGCGGCACCTGTCAGAGGGGAGTGTTGGGCGGGAGGAATAGGGCGAAGGCTCTACGTCCTCCTGGTGGGGGCTCCTCACTGGCAGGTGAGTCAGGAGGATACAACACAGAATGTGTGTGGGGAGGAATCAATGGGTGTAACGACTAAAATTGGGGCGAAAAAGGAGTACAAATAATTGGCTACTCTAAATAACAAAATGTAAAAAAAGAAAATACATTAATCTACTTAGAAAGTCAAAATAAAAGAATATTCACTACAAAATGTGTAGCTTTAATGTCATTACCTTGGTCTCTCAAAACCAGCAGTGGTGCATATTGTCGCTGTCGAGCAGAAACCTTATATCTCCAAATAGTATGTTCTTTCGTAAATAAAAGCCCTACTTCATCATACAAGAGTGTTGCACACAAGTAGTGAAAATAGCCCCGAGGCGTTATGTGCTTGTAGATCGTTTTTTTAAATAATAATACAAAAAGGAACGGTTTTGGACATAACAAGGTTTCCACCCGACAACGGTGATATAGTATAACACGCAGTACATTTGCCTCATCCTTCTGTGCTTGTTTGGACCTTGATCTTGTTTTTGTTCACTGATGAAGAGATAAAATGGCTGCTCTTTATTCATAGGACTCTGTTGCCATGCCATACGTGGGGGGGGGGGGGGGGGGGGGGGGGGATGTATTATGTCCTTCTGCTGCATACAGGGGTGTCACACCAAATTCTGGGCCCTGAGTAGTAGGGTACAAGGATTCACTGCGGGCCCCCCATGAATGTTCTTCATGGGGGAGGGGGTTTAACCCATTTAGACTGAGAACGTATTATTACGCATGATTTTGTGGTTTAACTATTGAAAAATAGCAGATAAATTATACAAGCTTACAGCGCGGCACCGAGTGCTGTGCTGCGAGCTTGTAGATCTGCTATTTATTTATTATTTTTAACATTTTTGCATGTTTTTGAATATTTCTTTTCAAAAATAGCAGATCTACAAGCTCACAGCGGTGCCGCGCTGTGAGCTTGTATATCTGCTATTTTTAAATAGCTAAAGTATAAAATAATTAAGGCCTCTCCACCATGGGCCCTAGTAACTCAGTCCCACTCCCCCCCAGACCCCCCCCCCCCTCTTGTGACGCTCCTGGCTGCATAATGAGCGCATCAGCAAAAGCATGCACACGTACATACAGTACACATGCAGCAGCACAGCAAACATCAAACCATAGGGCAATCAGATACACACGCACGCACAGGTCTGTACTGCTATACTTCTGAGGACCAGTGGTATAATGTAACTAATAAGTACATTTAGTTAAGTAACAATTTTGAGGTATTTGTACAGGTACTTGTAAATGATTGTTTCCTATGTTTGTTTGATTGATTGATTGAAGACTTTATTAGAAGTTTGCATAGAAAAAGGTACAGTTTCATGACGGTACAGTTCACTGGTACAAGGTCAACTAAAAGGAGATCCTAGGAAAGCACTTGGCTTATTTACACAGGAAGCCATTGAAGTATCTCATATAACATTGAATGACAGACGGATAGAACACAGTACTATGCAGTAGATATAGTAAAAAAAAAAAAAGGTAAATAAAATAAACAGTGCAAAAGATATACAGTAGGTAAATACAAAGAGGGGTCAGGGGAGTCTGGGCTAGGTTTGTTATTGCCAGTTGCGAATGGCTGCCGCGGCGTGCCGCCTTTAAGTGGTTCAGGGCGATTTTAAAGGATGCTAGGGAACCACTCTCCTTTAAGGCAAATAAATAATAAATAAATAATGTTCAATACTTTTACTTCTACTGTCTCCACTACATCTCCGAGCCGAGGGAAATATTGTATACTTTTACTCTACTACAATTACAGTAGCTAATCTATTACAATAGCCGATCTACAAGCTTACAATGTGTCGCGATGCAACGCATTGTGAGCTTGTACATCGTCTATTTTCAACAGACTCATTTTGTTCTTTAAGTATTATGTTGATACCCATACTTTTGTACTTTTACTCAAGTACATTTTGAATTCCAGACTTTTACATGTAAGGGTGCCCTCACACCAAGTACCAGTGGAATCCACGTTCCGCCAATGCATTTCAATGAGAGTGAAGCGGTTTCATGCCAGCAGAGGATTTCTGCAAAAAAACGCTCCCTTCTCATTGAAATGCATTGGCGGAACGCAGATTCCACTCTCATAGGTATTTTGGTGTGAGGGCACCCTAACAGAGTATTTCTATATTGCAGTATTGATACTTTTACTTAAGTAAAACAATTGAGTACTTTTTCCACCACTGGTGAGGACAGCCAAAAAGAAAGCAGATCTACAGGCTGTGAGCTCGTAGCAGCTATCTTTCCGCAGGCACGACACCAGCACGCAACTAAGTGTAAATTAGGCATGACTCTCCAATCTCCAATCCCTAAACCTAACCTCTGAACGTCTAATCCTAAATCTAACTAACCCCAATCTGAATGTTTTTAGTTGTAAACATTGTCTACAATGTCTATTTCTCTAATTACTATTCGTGGGGACATCTGGCACTCACAAGTATAGATACAAACAAACACACACACACACACACACACACACACACACACACACACACACACACACACACACACACACACACACACACACACACACACACACACACACACACACACACGCAGAGTGATTAATGATGGACTGAGGCGGCGTGTTAATCCAGACCTGGCCCGCTCTGCGAGTGCCATCCTCTCCATTCCTCTTTTTCCCGAGCTCAAAGGATTGTGGATGATTAAACAGCCTTCTGTGTCAGGGAAATAAACCTCCCTGCCCATTCTCCTGCGTGATTAAGGTGGCCTTTTTGTTTCCTCCCTATCTTTTATTGTATTTGCCTTCATTCCTTTCTTTTCCCCCTCCTGCCTTTCTCCCTCACTTCTGTTCTCGTTCCCCCTTCGATCTGTCTCTGCTGTCCTTTCTTTTCAGACTGTCATGTATCCTGCTATCTGCTGTCTGTGCCCTCCGCCATCCATTTCCCTTCCCTTTTATCTGCTCCCTCTTTGTCTGTGCTGTACTGTGAGTGGATGCCCCCTCCCCCCCCCCACATAATTCTTATTCTTAGCCGCAATTAAACAAAATGTCTTCAATCTATTTGAATTCAATTCAGTCCGTTGAGTCAGAAGAATGTGGGATTATTTGAATGTCGGAAAAGAATGTCACATTCACTCGGATGGGACGTGTTCAACGTGTCCAGATTCAGCTTCTGGCCTGGGGGCGGACTAGAATGTTTGTTTTATCACATGCAGATGTGATGCAAATGTGCTCAACGTAGAGGGTTCACCGCGAGTTTCTGGAAGTGAAAATCCTATACATCCTCTACAGTGTGCCTTTCCACTGTATAGAGGATTTAATTATCAGACATTCCAATGTAATAATACCTGGGATTTATATAGCGCTTTTCTAAGTACTCAAAGGGGCTTAAATGTAGACTTACCACTTCGCTCCTGCTTGTATAAAGTGATGCCATATGCTCCTATAGAAGTATGTATGCAATTAATCTGATCGCATTGCTATGGAAATGTAACTGCCCCTTATACAGTATGTGGTATACTACCAGATGAGCAGTGCTGGTAATCTTGCCACTGTAATGCAACATTACATCTTGACTGTCCCCACGACTGCTTTTAAAGGACAACTTTGTTTTTTTACAACAAGGGTCCATACAGTATGTTAGATTGAAATCAAAACCGCTAAAATTGCAAAAACTATAGAAAGCAGTGAATGAAAACGTTTTAACACTCATCTTTTCTTTTCTCTATTACAATCTAAAATATGAACCCAGCTTGTTGTAAAAAAAACAAAGTTGTCCTTAGAGATGTCCTCAAAGTTTGTAATTGAAACCTTGTAGAGGCAACTTATGATCTCCATTGGTTGAATTTATTTCATCCTTAAAGTAAGAGGGAAAGCAATGTTTTTGCTTTACATAAGGCATGAAAAGACATCTAGAAAAGAAAAGAAATAATAGAAGGAATGGGGAAATTAAAGGTCAAAGTTAACTGATGGTACTTATTCTCACACTCACAATAAACAAATTGTCAGTATCGTATTGTATGTAGCATTTATCCATTTGTTGCCACACCAGGGCTTCCAATCCCCTAATAGAGCTTGTGATTACAAGACAATTTGGGGTTTTAGTGTCCCCCTGAACACTGTTATGCCCGCAGATTGGAGTTTGCCTCATGCACATTTTTTTTTATTGTTCTTCTGGGTTTACTTTATACCTAGAACACGATACTCCATTCGAATCAATAATTCATGACTTAAAATTCACCATTTTGCATCAGAAGAAATATTGATTGACTGAATACTTAATAATGTTTTTAACTCTTATTGTGCCTATCCCAAACTAGTTCGGGATAGTTTGGACCTTATTAACGTTCGGGGTGCCAATCCCAAACTAGTTCGGCTTTAAAAAAAAAAAAAAAAAATTCCAGAGGCCTTACCGAAGCACCGGGCTAAATTTTCGAGCCGGGCCGCCGGCCATCATCTGTTTACACGGCCCACGAGAGCGTCGCGCCGCCGATATTTGCCATCCACTCCAATGCAATCCAGGATCTTTAGAGCTCATTTTCTCTGTTCCATGCATATCCATGAGGTGTGCAAGGTTTAATCACGGCTAAATCGCTGAAAATAGGGCTTCTAAAATGCTTGGTAGCCAATAGCTAACTTCAAGCTAACTTCATCCTGTTCCTGTTCATGCACAAAGGAAAGTGTTTAGGCGCGTCATGGCTGCGCACGGCTTGTGCATATACAGCGTAGGGGTGGGCGATATGGCGATAATTATCGTATTGGCGATACAGCTTTGCCACGATATGCTTTTTCAGAGTATCGTTTCTCTCGTGATACAAACAGTCTCAAGGCTCTGGATACAGCGAGTGCACGTTCTATGAGTCGCAGCTCTAGTGCTTAATTTATACTTCTATAGTACGGTGGTGTAATTTGCCAAAAAGAACAGATCTACAAGCTATAACGTGTCGCGGCTCAACATGTCATATAGCGTGAGGATCTGTCCCCTGCTTTCACAGCCCCTCCCCCGGGCAGCTCGCAGACAGGCTACAGTGTCTACAGCACTGACTGAGTTGTGATTGTGCAGGAGCACGGCACAGTGGTCCACGATTTAGTTTCACTTTCACGGGACTTAGTAAAGCAGTGATGCAGCTTGGCCTGCATTCTTTGAAGCATATTTTTCATAATGGATGCATTAAACTAACAGGACGCAAACTACTTATCCGTCCTGCTATCGCTATCAGCCATCAAAGCTGAGCTGTGCTGGAGTCTCCTCTCCATAGCTGTGTGTTCTGGCAGTATCGATGAGATGATTTAGATCACCTTGTAAATCCATGCTTCTGTTTTTATTAACTACAAACAAGTAGCTATTTGCCGCTATTTGTAAAGTGCTTATGTTTTCACCATTGATGCATGCGTGTGTCGTCGCGAATCGCGGTGAAATCGTCGCGTCTATTTTGCGTCTATTACATAATTGGCTTAGTTATAAAAACCATGCCATTATTGTTAGTAGAAAAGCGAAAAGCTAGGATGATAATGAGTGAGTAATTCTCTAAAAAGAAAGCTTGTATAACAAACCTCCTGACTTTGGTTGGTCATAAGGTAATTTGTTTTCCCTAAAGTTTCAATGGTAAGGCATGGGTTGTTGTCAACCTGTGGGTCGAGACCCCCAGAGAGGTCCCGCCAAATTGTTTTGAATATAGCCGATCTACAAGCTCACAACACTCAAAAAACATTTTAAGGGAACCCATAAAACATTTCTGGGACCCATTTGAATAACCTGAACCATCATCACACCAACTAGTAAATATTTTGAGGTAAAAAATGATAATTGTTTTATCAAAAATCTGAATGTTATCATTAAAAAAAAACATAGATTAGGCTATCTATCTTTCTATCTGTAGCATAAAAATGAATAGATTATCTATAGAATATCTGTGTGGGTCTAATAAACCAACCATAAGGTAATTTGCTTTCCCTCAAGTTTCAATGGTAAGGCATGGGTTGTTGTCAACCTGTGGGTCGGGACCCCCAGAGAGGTCCCGCCAAATTGTTTTGAATATAGCCGATCTACAAGCTCACAACACTCAAAAAACATTTTAAGGGAACCCATAAAACATTTCTGGGACCCATTTGAATGACCTGAACCATCATCACACCAACTAGTAAATATTTTGAGGTAAAAAATGATAATTGTTTAATCAAAAATCTGAATGTTATCATTAAAAAAATCATAGATTAGGCTATCTATCTTTCTATCTGCAGCATAAAAATGAATAAATTATCTATAGAATATCTTTGTGGGTCTAATAATCATAATAAACCTAAAAACTCGCTTAAAACAGTATCGTGATAATATCGTGTATCGTGATACTGCATGAAGCATATCGTGATAATGCTTTTTTCCAGTATCGCCCACCCCTAATACAGCGTATGTCTATGGTGGATTCTATGGCCATTGGGCGCCCTCTAGTGGTGATTCTGGGCACTGAAAGGGTTAAAGGAGTTTTAGTCAACTTTTTCTTGAAAAACGGACGCTAAAAAATAATGTAAAAAATATTTTATAATAAAACTTATACATCCCTCTTCTATTATTGTATATGGATTGATAAGGGATGTAAACAAAGTCAGCCTGACAATGGCCAAAATGATTATTTTATCATTATTTCTGTGGTCATTTTTTTAAATAGAGCATATGAAGATTCGTCTTTTTTATAAAATATTTTCTAAACATTATTTAGCGTCCGTTTTTCAAGAAAATGTTGACTATAGCTCCTTTAACAGTGCAGGTAGTACAGACAAAGGTTATGCATAACACAAAAAATCCCATCAATCACACAATAAAAAAAATAAAAAAATAACAGAATAAGAAATACAATAAAAAAAAACATCATGTTCAGTTTCAAACATGGTGCGCCAATGGTTCGACAGTCTAGAGGAGAACCTGACAGAACTATGTATATTTAAGGTTATTATGACTGGCTAGTATACTGGCTCAGATGCCCAGACATAAATCTATATATAAGATTGCGTTGAACTTGCACAGTAGAGCAGGTGGGTACCCCAACAATGACAAACTTCTGGCTTGTACTGGAGCTTCTTGGAGCTCTCAGCAGCAGCCGCATGCAGTCATTGTACTGAGCACATTACTAAACTACCTGGTCCAATATACATCACTGGCCAAGTGATAGCCAATAGCCAAGAATTGGCGCGAGTCGCATGTCGCCCTGAGGCGTCTTACTAGTAAGAAGAAGAAGAAGAAGAAGAAGAAGCTTGAGCAACATCCAGTTATCCTCTATTAACTCAGCCTGTCTGGTTTTATCCCATGAGTAAGTTCTTGCCCACTATCAGTGTACTGTACAGCACAAGAGAAGATGAGAAGATGAGCAGCAAGCCTTTTACCCTCTACTCAGCACCAGATTATATACCGGTATATATAAATATATTTTGGTTGCAATTTTAAGCTCTGTCAAATAATCTTTTAATTTTCTGGCAATGTTGTGATCCCAATCCAGAGCCAGTACCAGCCAAAATCTGCTGCATCACGGACTGGTGACAGTAAATAGGGAACATGTTGTACTCTGCTAACTACCCGTTCAAAGTGTGTTTTCTCCCTCTCCCTCCTCTGAGAAGCATTTAGTATATTCTGTAAAAATGTCAGCTTAGTGCTGAGTAGCCCGTGGAAGCGTTGTTGCAGAACAGACGGAAATAGAAACAAAGGTCAACGTGGCATAAAATTGACATCAAATTGCTTAATGTGAGAACAGTAATGAGGTAACCTTTCATGGGCCACACATACAGTAGCCTCCACACTAGGGTTTTAAGCAAAGCATACAACACATTCTCAACAGGAATTTAATGGCATATTGGTGATATTAACCTAAACCAATAAAAGCAAGCAAGGCATGCCATGATTTGATCTCTGAGATAATTTATGCAAGCTCATACAGTAAAACTAGACTAGAGGTCTTCACGGGTCCAATTTTAACTAACCGAACCCAAATGGACCCGGGGAAAATGGAGCCGTACCCAAATGGCCTGTCTATTATTTGGAATTTGAGAACCGTTACCCGTGGCACCGAACCGCACCGAGATCACTGCTCGTAAATGGCCCCGGTACCCGGCTCGGACCGGGTCCGATCCCGGGTAATTTCGGATCTCGGGCCTGCCCGAAGATCTCTACTATACAGTATACTGTACAATTTGGCCTGGGGGTCGGGTTGACCAGAAAGCAGGCCAATGGAGTGATGATGATTTGGCTTATTTTCTCATTGGGGTTATGTAACGTTAACTATCATAATCACTGACCTGTTTGTGTGTATGCCCCACAAGCTCCTACTGTACACCTGCACCCAAGTAGTGCAGATAAACAGTGGCCTTTTTAAAGCTCACTGGATGTGGAAATGGTATCTCGTGGTGCTCTGTGAGAAATAGATCACACCTGACCCGGCTGCCTGACGGCTGCAGTTGGCTACCCCTCCTATTTACATCTAATGTGTAATGTCATTTTTACAGTGGTACATTCGGAGGATTGGATCAGTAGGCTACCTTTTTTTCTTCTTTTTCTAAGTTTATTATTTATCCTTTAAAAAAAAAAAAAAAAAAAATAACTCTATAACCATTCCATATTCCATTCTCTAACAAACTATTACAGGTAAATGCTATTGTTATTCACAAGTGTCTGCACCAGATGGGCTTGGATGAATGGAACCTGCAATAAGTATCACAATGAAAACTAACTTTTAAAGGTTTTAAATAAAGAAATAACATGACATTTTTAATAAGAATGTTTATATCATCAATCATACAAATGAAGTGATGCTGAAATAGACAGACACTGTAATGAGCTAAACGAGGTGTCACCTAAAAGAATACTAAAATGAATGTTTACCCAGTATGACTGATCACTCATACTTCTAGCATAGAAGGATCTAACAACATCTTGTCAACTCAGGACATTGGTCTTCTTTTATCATTTAATAAAGCATTGTGTTAATTTTAGTCCTTTCAATCAGGAGGTGACTTTTCTAAAGAGAAATCACACCATTATAGCGAAGAGAGAAGGGTTGAGTTGCAAACTTGATGGAAGAATTACAATGACGTTTAACAATATAGGCAAACGTTGATGGGGGCCACACACACTAGAGTAATGAGTACAATCAGCATATAGAGCTATTTAACACTTATTTTAACCAAAGAAAATCAATTAAATCACTACCTTTAACACAACATGGTGCTGAGTTTGGTAAACATTTGTTTTTATAGGTGTGTCAGTGTGGTAGAATTCAACTCGACCATTCTGAACAGTTACTCTTGAGGCTGGAAGGAACACTGCAGCACTAGGGCTCAGCCAGACTCCAGCATTGATGCCATCAATCCTGCCATTTCACTTTTAGATGCTGCTTTCATTGTTATTGCATAGCCATTGCAGTCAGATTACATACATTTGTCTAAAATGGCTGCCAGCTCTCTGCTAAAGCTAATCCCTCTGATCATGTCTCCTTGAAGCTCTGACTGAACATTGATCAGTATTACACCGGATGAATTGGTCTCTTTCCATCTTAGGCACACTCAGAGTGTGTCCTCTGTGACATAAACAGATGTTCCGCACTTGAAAGCAGCTTACACGAGCTGCCTACAGCAAACCTTTGGTTGCATTGTTCCAAGGAAGAGATTGCCTATACAGGAAGGTCACAAAGGTTACATGTCTGTATCTCAATGAAAACCTACTGTTTTGGGTAACAGTGTGCAGCTGATGACCAAATGACCACTTTATCCCAGTCCTAATAAAAATGACAATTACATATAGCCATCTAGTCTGTCTAGTCACAATGCTGTACTGTACCTTTTCCTATAT
>NC_137815.1:46530106-46557606 GCF_963921795.1 Nannobrachium achirus
CACACAAATATCTCGCTGATAAACACTGAACCTCTTCCAAAATGAGTTAGCAATGAGTGCAGCTATTGCTCTATTTGTATGCAAACTCATTTGGAATGGAGGAGAGGAAATGATATGGTTGCCTTGTTTGATTCTAGCTGTAGCCTGAAGAGGAAAACTTTACTGTAGACTGTGGTCTATAATGGATGTTATTTTTATTGAAAAAATATTTATTTCCCTCCCCAATTTGTTTTGTCCATGTTTCCCAACAATTTAGGCATTCTGTCAATTCCTAAGTTCCCTTGGACTGCATACCCTTGTCGCTGTTGATAGGGAGGGTGCAGGTGAGCATATCAGATAACAGGAACCCTTGTGGCACCTGAGCATCCTATAATGGTTGTCATTATCAACAGCCACCCATCACAAAAAAATGCCTTCTAAATCCTAACTGTTTTCTGGAGAAAAAATAATAATAATACAAATATGATAATGGGTAATAATAATAATAATAATACGTATGTTGCTATAATATAGCAAAATCTATAATTAAACAGATACAGTACCTACCCGGATTGCCCAATTAAGGGGGGATTCTCTCTTGATGTAGCAATAGATGTTTGGCTCTAACCTCTTGCTTGAACTGCAGGTTTGAGTCTCGGGTGTTACACTGGTGCCGTGACCCGGATTGGGTTTCCAGGAGGGGGAGATCAAAGGGGAGTGAATGCAGCACAATAGCTCAGCCTGAAGCCCAAATGTCTTATTCCGGCCCTGGCCAAGGGGGATTCCATCTTGACTTACCGGTAAGCGGTAGACTAGATGTGTGCCTTTAACCCTAGCCCCACGTAGCAACTATGGGTTCAAATCACAGGTGTTAATAGGGCTGTCACCATTATGACATTTTACATTACGATTAATTGTCACTCAAATAATTGCGATTAACGATTTAATTGTGTTTTTGTCGTTGACAATTACATCAGTTTGGCTTGTAGGCTTTGACGTTGCACATGGCAGATATGACACATAACCTGAATATACAAAGAATGACCGAGATACTTTATACTTAAAAAAGAACTTAGATAGTGGACATATCCGATCTACAATCTACATCTACAACTTGTAGATCTGCTATTTCCACTATTTTTGAAAATGTTTTAAAATATACGAACATTTTTCAACATGGAAACGATTATGACGATGATGACAAGATAATTGCGATTATGTCAAATAGTTGCGATTAGACGATTATGTAATAATTGTGACAGGCCTAGGTGTTATATTCACACAAGCCAAGCCAGATCGAATCGCGGCTTCCTTTCCATGAAAAGATATTTTTGCATCATGATAGAGATTAGAGTCGGTGAGTGCCGAGAGGTGCTTCTCTGGTCTGTCATTATGGACATTTTCAAACAAGACACTAAAGCCCGTATCAGAGTGTACGGTGGAGAGCTATGTCACAGCTTTCCACCTCAAGTCAGAAAATAAGTGCAGGACATCATAGTCACTCACGGTGGAGTCCTGTACACCGTGACTGACTGGTCTAGATCGACCAATCAGTGAACGGGGTGTAGAGCCTGTCTGTCTGATAGTAAAAACAGAGAGATGTGTTGGGACTTGCGGTGTAAAGCTCTCCACCGCGAGGAATGACGTAACGTTGTAGTTTCATGACTCAAAAAGACTCGAAAAGACTACACCGCGGTGTAAAGCCTTCCACCGCCCAGGCGACTATGATGTCGGCTTTACTGTATGAAGCCATCACATTTCCACCCCTCACACCGGGCCCCATTCAGCTCCAGTTGATGTGATGCTGTTGTATAACATAGCACAACAGTATAACACAGGGGTCTGGGACCCCTAGGGGGTCCCCAGAGTTACTACAGGGGGTCCTCCAAATCTTTGAGTGATAGAAACTTTATTTTCTCCTTTTTTATATTAACCACTTGAACCCTAGTGTCCATATTCGGAGAACTTTAGCCAAAAATAGCAGATCTACATGCTCACAACGCCTCGCGCTGCGAGGTGTTGTGAGCTTGTAGATCGGCTATTTTTGGCAAAGAGCTTTGGTGTAGAGGGGGAAAAGAGCAGACTAAGTACAGAGTGAAAGGTCAAGTTTATTAAGTATTGACGGTTCAAGTGGTTAAATATCTGTAAACAAATTGACATACCGGTAAATCCAAAATACACTGATGATTGTTCTGTCAAACAATTAAACTCCATGAATCCATGATAAGGTTGTGGGGGTCCCTGCTTCATCTCTCTCTCAACTGAAGCCCGGATCAGAGTCTACGGTGGAGAGCTATCCACCGCAAATTTGAGGTGGAAAGCTTTCCACCTCAAGTCAGAAAATAAGTGCAGGCCATCATAGTCACGGCCCACGGTGAAGTCCTTTACCCCGTCTAGACCGGTTCAGGTCGACCAATCAGTGAACAGGGTGTAGAGCCTGTCTGTCTGATAGTAAAAACAGAGAGATGTGTTGGGACTTGCGGTGGAAAGCTCTCCACCGCGAGGAATGATGTAACATTGTAGTTTCATGACTCAAAAAGACTCGAAAAGACTATACCGCGGTGGATAGCCTTCCACTGCGGACCCGACTATGATCCGGGCTTAAGGGGTCCTTTGCCTGAAAACATTTGAAGACCCCTGGTATAACATAAAGTGTTCATCCAGCAGAGAGTCTTCTACAGTGGCATGCACGGCGTGTAAGGCATGTTGTTAAGTGGTGCAACCTGCCAGCCTTGGCAGAACCTCTGTGTCACCTCGAGGGGCCTGTCAAGTAATTAATCTGAGAGAGAAAAAAAGCCTGGTCAGTCCCAAGGAAAACGGATAAAGCCTCCCGGCGTATCTGACAATACTTTGATTGCGGGACAGGCATCTGAAGATGTGAGGGAGATTCTCTTTGCCTCCTCCGTAGCAGGAGCAGAAAAGATCAAAGTGGAGCGGTGGTGTCGGCCAATGCAGCAGGACCCAGGCCTTTTGTTTGCTCTTAACACGTTTTATCTGACGGGCCTGGCGGCCAATCTCACAGCGTTGTCTCCCTAATCGCCTAATCCCTCCACAGCAGCCGCTGGCCGCCACCAAAATACAGTGAGCTCAAACACACTGAGACCATCAGCATTCTGCCCCGTGATCATGTGTGCATACATGTGTGTACTCAAAGTGGGGTCTGGGGAACCCCAGGGGTCCTTGAGGGAGTTCCAGGGGGCCCCCAGCTAAATGATAGTTAGGAACCAAATGGACCCTTATGGGTACATAACTCAGAGAGTGTATAAATGGAACCAAATGGACCCTAACCATTTGGTTCCATTTGGTACACTCTCAGTTAAATTCACATTGATTTTACAATAAATTGGGGTCTCAGAGATAGAAATGACATTAAATGGGGGATCCGTAGAGTAATGGGTGTCAAACTGGGGGTGCTTGAAATTAAAATGGTTGGGAATCACTGCTAGAGCCGTAAAAAAAATCATCTCTTATGGGGGTCCCTGGCATATCCTTTCAAATGGGGGTCTGCAGGCTAATACTGCAAGTGTCAATTTGGGGGTCCTTGACATGAAAAAGTTTGAGAACCACTGGTGTACTCTACGTGCACACAAGCTCGTGTTCGCGTGACTGCGTGTGTATGTGTAAGTACATCGCTGTTGCTGTCGGCCAGAAACCTTGTATCTCCATATTTCAACTTTTTTGATGTTTTGTTTTCGTAAATGAATGCCCTGCCTCATCATAGTGTCACACAAAAGTAGTGAAAATGGCAGATCTACAAGCTCACAAGTCACGGGCATGACATCTGGACGTGCACAGGTTCAGATGAAAAGTTCTAGGACCGCCCTTCCGAAGCGTGGAATGACGTCAATTTGTAGTTGACGACGTGTAATCTCCCTTTCCGAAGAAAAGTTCAGACTTGTAGTGTAGTGGCAGTGTAGGCCGCGCGTAATTACACTCGTACTGTATATCGTTGTTGTCGGGTGGAAACCTTTTATGTCCAAAACCTTCCTTTTTTGTTATTATTTTTTAAATTATTTAAAATAGTGAAAAAAGTGACAAAAAATGATGAAGTAGGGCTTTAAATCCTTTAATTTACCAAAAAACATACACTTTTGAAACTTGGAGATACAAGGTTTCTGCCCAACAGTGACGATGTGCACACGCGCTAACCTAACCATCATCAGAGCATAGAACACGCATCAAAATGCACGTCGAAACATGCACGCGCACACACACACACACTCACACACACACACACACACACACACACACACACACACACACACACACACACACACACACACACACACACACACACACATGCACGCTCTCTCTCTCTCTCTCTCTCTCTCTCTCTCTCTCTCTGTCTCTATAGCCATGCTGTAATCCCTGCCCTCTAAAGTGTGCTGTGTCCGAGGCCTTTAATTGGCTATTTGATCTATTCTGTATAGAGCCGCATGCCCTTGTCTACTCCTAGAGGTGTGCTTAGACTGACCATAATGGGTTGGACTGCGTCCAGGACAGCTTAAGACATGCTACTGTGATATTGTAGCTCAGAAGAGGTTATCCTCTAATTCTCCTTATCTCTCCCCTTAATCAGTCCATACATATCCATACCTTCCTACTGCCTATAGGACCCTACCTACAGTACGTACCTATAGGACCCTACCTATAGGACCCTACCTACAGTACGTACCTATAGGACCCTGCCTGTTGTATGTCATTTTTGGTCACAGTATACATATTGTATTATTGCGACCGTCAGCGGCTTGAAATTCCTTCGCATCCAATCGCTGACAAAGTCACAAGCTGAGAGGAAGGCACAGCAACGCCTCTATTATCTCCGGCGTCTGGAGAGGTTTGGTATGGGCACTATGGGCCTTCTGCAGGGGTACTACGTACCTGGCATAGTGTATCATACCATATCAGGCATCACTGCCTGATATGGGAACTGTACTGACCTCAACCGCAGAGCAATGCAGAGGGTTGTGCAGACAGTGGATGTGAGCTTCTCTCTCCCAGTCACAATTAACATTTCGGATATCTACAATGATATTCCTCCTAACCGCAACTGTCAGTTCAGATTGCATTATGGATATGTAAAACCAACATTCTGGATATCTATAATTGAATTCTTACATCTACAGTTTCAGATATATACCATGCAATTCTTACTAGGACAAACTACGGTATCTTAGCCATCCAAACCACAGATTGTTTCAGAAGCTACTAAGGGGCAAGTGGCTTCATATCCTCAGACTAGTTCCTTATGAACGAACAGGCCAGGACAAAGGGACAGAGGGAGGCAGCCTAAGTTTTTACATACACACAAGCCATGTTTCCATAAACTTATTCGAATTAGGGAAGCGAATTATCAGAAATGCATATTAAGACAAAGCGAATTTAGCCCGTTTCCATTTGCGGGTGTCATTCGAATTAGCGATGGTCGCATGGGTTGACGAAAGTGCTCATCCTGCAAGTTTCAGTGTCCTCTGGAAGGTGGCCGATCTGCAAGCTCACAGCGCGGCGCGGAGACGCGAATGCGAGCTGCTGTGAGCTTGTAGATCGTCCACTTTTGGCACGCAACACCGTGTGATGAGGAAGGGTTAGCCACGGATGGCTTGACTCCGGGAGGTGAAAACGTGAGGAATTTACACACGGTCCGTGTCACTCCGTGTGTAACAAACAACCGGTTTGTTTTGTGGGCTATAAACGCTATACAATGGACGTTAAGCGGCAGGGGAAAGTGTTAAGTTGGCGGACGATATGGACCCGAATAAGCCGTAAATGCGCATTACATGGCTTTATGGATACGCCACTTGTGACACAGATTTCAGATTTTATTGAGGGATAGCCCCTTGAGATGCAGCATCTCATTTTCAAGAGGGACCCATAAAAACACAGTTGTAACTAGATGTTTATTGCCTACGAGTAAGAACCGTACTGGTTGAAAATGGAAGCTTGTTTAAGCGCTAGGACAAAATAACTGTTCCATATACTGCTATACTGCTTCCCTTTTTCCCTTGTTGTGTATGTAATCTTATATGTTATTATTATGTTACAAAGTCTTAGGTAACAAAACTAAAATACATTTACTCTTGTTGCTGTATGTACCTTTACACAAGATGTAACTAACTACAGTAACAATAAAGAAACCTTGAACATTACGACCCACAATTTTGCAACGCACATCGCTCAACTTTCCAGAAATGTAATCTGTGTTATTGCATTTTTAAATTCACCCTGAGGCCATCAGAGTGCATTAGTGCTTTCTTGTAATTGAAATCCAGAGTTCTGTGCATTCCCATTGGAAAATAAGACTGCACTCTCCACTCTGGGCATAGTAGAGCATATATAGATGTGTGTCTGAGCATCATGGCTGAAGATAAGTAAATTACAGCAAACTGCAGTGTTTGTGGTATTTAACATACCACAACAACAATAGTTCCCATTATGTGTGAAATGTAGTATGAATGTAATTGTCAAGTTAGACCCCTGAACAGCATGTGTGCTTGTGTTTGGTGAGGATTGGAACGATGCTCTGCCTGAGGCCACCGAGGGACCCTGATGTGGCCCTGGCCCCTGTGTGGCCCCTGGCCCCTGTGTGGCCCCTGGTGTAGCTATTGTCATGGCAGTTTGGTGCGTATTGGAGCAATGGCGCAATATAGCCAAAAATCTATATGGTATATTTATCCCTCCATTACTTAAGTCTTATCCCTCTCCCACTATCCCTCTGCCACCCTCCTCCTTATCATATTTCACTGTCATCTACCCCAAGGGTTCACAAACCTTTCAGGCCATGACCCCCAAATCATATTTAAATTGGGGACACCTGACCCTGACAATCACTGTGAATCTTATGCATTACATTTAGTTTGACTCTGTTCCACAGATAAACATTGTGAAAATATCCCAGCTAGGAGCTTGTAGTTTGGCTATTTTCACAATGTTTGCCTCTTTCTTATGTATTTGGCCTTGGTCTTAAAAGTAATTACATGGTGACTTTAGAATTGCACTGTATACAGTACAATTATATTGTTTGTTGGTTTATTTACTGTTGAGTGAGAAAACAATGTTGCACATTAAGCAAATCATCAGGGGACATCCCAAAATCATTTGGGGACCCCCCCTGGGGGTCAGTTTGGGAACCAATGACATCTACCCCCCCCTCCTCACATGGGTACATTGATTTGAAGTTGTTGTAGGAGGTCAGCAGATCCTTAGTACAGCTGTAATTGAATTTCTGTGGACCACATGTTGTCATCATTAAAAGTATTTTAGGAGCGTATGTGAGCTGCTCTGTTCATTAGTGCAGCCTTGAGGGGTGCCGGTGGCCCCGGGTCATCACGACCTGCACCAGGCGTTGTTTACTGAAACATCACTCAACCTAAGTGCCTCCCACCACTCCTCCTGATCCTTTCTGGAGGTCTGCTTAAAGTTGTGTGACATTTTAAACGCGACAGCTTGTACATTTAACCTTTTGGCCTCCGAAAGCATCTTGAAAAATGTCCTTTCAACGGAGAGAAGGGTCCAGTGGGAAAAAACACGTCACAGATGCGCACTTGGGGCTCCACGCTTACCTGTGTGTTTGTGCCCTCATACACACAATACAGTACACACACATGCACACATCCGTCAGCACATAATCACACAGTTAACAAATCGTTGCGGTCGCGTAGCAAGCTCATCATATGTACAAAATTGTAACTTTTCAGAATTCAAATTAAAAAATATAACGTAAAAAGTTAAAACATGCAAATAAGAGGTTTTTGCCCGACAGCAAAGTTATCTTAGTTCAGTTGCACGCCGCCAACGCACACAAGCCTACAAGTTGCGATGCGTTGTGATTTATCTGTGGTGCTCAATGTTTTTTAATGTCATGGACCCCTAAATTATATGTATTTGACGGCGGACCCCCATCTCAAAATATTTTGTTCCAGGGACCCCCCCCCCCCCCCCCCCAGAAGCAAAGATGTGAGTTAAAAATGTTCGCTTTAAAAGAATATTATATTCAAAGATTTGCACAAATTTTCACAGTTTTTCGAAAATAGCAGATCTACAAGTTCATAGCGCGGAAAAATAATGGTTAAAGTGGTTACATGACACAGATGCGTTCCCGGTCACACAGGGCCATTGATGAAACTCATGACAGCCCTTTGCGCCTTCATCTCCTGCTCTGTGGTTCTTCTTCAGGTGGCTCTAGGTCTTCCTCACTTCCTCCTGCCTTGTGGGTTCCATGTTAGACCACGTTTTGTGATTCATCTATTATGTCCTCAAATAGTGAGGGAAAGTAAGCCGAGTGGTGGACCAATCTGGGAACTAAATGCTTTCCAATAGCTTTCTTCACAAATGTGTTCATAAAGGTGTCTACTATCACTATCGTGCACACAACTACATTAAGTATAAATCAGGTTAAGTCAGAGAAATTATGCACTGAAGCATAATTGATTGTCAATATAATAGACCCTTTGCTTGCTCTCCCCCTGTCTTTCTCCCTCGCTCGCTGTCTCTGCTGCCAAACCCACAGCCCTCTACCTGCCATGGCATCTTGTTACGATCTGATTTCAACAACCCTTCCTATTGACTCGAGCAGCTCATTGCCCAAGTGCATATTACCGTACATTATGTTTCGCACCACCACACATATGCACTCATACACAAACACTCACACACCACCACACATATGCACTCATACACAAACACTCACACACCACAGGTTTGCAAACATTTGAGGTCATTGCATTGATTTTGCGTTCATTCTTACCGTATCCTAACCATACCCAATCTAATCCTTAACCTTAATCCTAAAAGATCCATAAAAGTCAGAAATTGGGACACCAATTTAGACTTGTGTTCAAATGACCGTTTGATGTACAAAACATGTCTCAAAATGTTATAAAGTATGTCAGGAACATGCACATGCAGAAATTGCTCCAATTGGTGACTCATCAGGATATGTCTGATTCGACTGATAGTTGTCTTCAAGATTCAAGAGGGTTTGTTTGTCACTCATTCATACAGGTACCAGTAGCAAAATGTTGATGTGATTCTCTCTGCAGATAACAAGATAATAATAGTCATAATACTGCATATAAAAATATATCTTTTGATGAGAATAGTACAGGTTAACAGACACAGGTCAGGGTAAAAAGTGTGCGTGTGAGTGTGCATAATATGCAGGGAACATGGATATATAGAATCAGTGGTATACATAACATACACAGTATAGGGCAAATTAGAATATTTGCAAACTACTACAATAAAGGTCTGTGCACATTGTCACGTTTTTTTTATTGTCTTTACGATATCTGCAAAAAGCTTTTTCAGGCCAAGGACCTACCGGTATAGCTGAGAGAGAGAGAAAGCAGGGACTCAGTGGCGAAATAATAATAATACGGACAAAATAACGATTGGCAGTGTGCAAACGTGATTGACATAACGTTTTTTTCTTTTAAGTGCTCTGAAATTCACTCAGATATTCGGCCGAAAAAACGCAGCAATTTGCAAGGACCTTAAGGTTTTTTATAGATTGAGGCATTCTTCTTTTGTTTTTTTGTTTTTGTCCTTGTTCAGGGCTCTGACAGCCTCAGGAAAAAAGAACATCTAGAGCCTTGAGCTTTATGGCACTTAAGGCACTTCTCTGTCCCCATAGGCACAAACAGTCTGTTGCTGGGCTGATGTTTGTCCTTCATGATCATTTTGACTTTTTGCTCTTTGGCCCTGTAGCCATGAATCCCCCCCCCCCCCCCCCCCCCCCCCATTTTGGTGTGACTCCATGTATTTTCTTCTACCACGACCCTTTAGCCAATTTACAGGTACAGTAGGTATAATAGAGCCCTATTTTAAAATGAGGCATGCGTGAGGCACGCAGTGAATGGGGGAATTGACAATTTCCGGAGGCAAGGTGACCCTGAGAAGAAATCAGACATTGATACTAGTTTATTTGCAGATTATGAATTTGGTTTATGAATGAGACATTGATAATAGTTTATTTGCAGATTATGAATTTGGTTTATGAATGAGACATTGATAATAGTTTATTTGCAGATTATGAATTTGGTTTACTAGCGGCCCAGCGTCTAGTCGGCGACCTGGCCAACTCGGAACAATGTAAATAGGGAATGAATGCCCCGCCCTTTAATGCAAACCCCATTATACCTGTTTTCATAGGACCCGTTTTGACCATCTGTCTGCCTGTGTCCATTTATGCCCATATATGGAGATATCTGTATCTGTCTGTCTGTCTGTCGGCGTCCATTTTATGTCCATATATGGAGATCACTGCAGTTATAGTTCTGGGTCCATTTTATGCCCATATATGGAGATATCTGTCTATCTGCGTCCATTTTATGCCCATATATGGAGTATCTGTCTGTACCTCCAACTGTGTTGCAGACACAGTGCCGGTTCCCCCTTTAATGCAAACCTCATTATACCTGTTGTCATAGGACCCGTTTTGAACATCTGTTTGCCTGTGTCCATTTATGCCCATATATGGAGATATCTGTATCTGTCTGTCTGCGTCCATTTTATGCCCATATATGGAGATCTTTGACCATCTGTTTGCCTCTGTCCATTTATGTCCATATATGGAGATATCTGTATCTGTCTGTCTGCAATCCATTTTATGCCCATATATGGGGGCATTCATTTTATGCCCATATATGGAGAACGCGCGTGCCCGTGGGACGAACGGTTCTCGAGATACGCGGATTACATACATACATACACACTCACAGAGATTTTTTGTTGACTCATGTGGCGTACGTCATTTTATGCCCATATATGGAGAACGCGCGTGCCGGTGGGACGAACGGTTCTCGAGATACGCGGATTACATACATACATACACACTCACAGAGATTTTCTTTTATGAAGTGATGTCACAATGAGTCAGAGCTTTCGTCGATTTCCTCCGGAACAGCCTGATGTCAACAATCAACCCCGCATAAGGAGATTCCGAACGTTTCGCGCCGGTTCGGGAAAACCGCGCGTCGGGTCGGGTCGAGACCCGGCACTGCACTCCGTGCCGCGGCGGGGAACGCGCATGCCGAATCTGAAGCCGGTGGGACGAACGGTTCTCGAGATACGCGGATTACAGACAGACAAACACACAGACAGACAGACACGCAGAGACTTCTCGCATTTATAGATAGATGAATAAGACATTGATAATAGTTTATTTGCAGATTATGAATTTGGTTTATAAACTGGGCTTTACACTGAGAAACACTTCTCATGGGAGTCGTGTCTGATACTGTACACCATTTGTTACTTCCTCCCCTGATAATGTTACATCATCTTCACTCAGTCCGTTTGTCTGCTGTAGATCTGTCGATCATAGCACCTTCCACAGAAATTACATATCCAAGGCTTTTCTTCCATGACACTGTGAACATTATCATTACTGTTTGACTGAGCAGAGCGCACTGCTCTTAAAAGTGATCACGATCATGATTGAATCCACCTGCAACAAGCTTTACCCACTGATAATAGTGATATTCATCCTAATCCAGCCCACATCGCCACTTTCCCTTGGCCATCGCCATGCCCCACCCACAACACTGTTGACTGTGCTTCGCACTAGTTTCCCCAAATTAAGGTTCATAGTTTTTCCCCAGTTTCCGTTGAACACTATTGTATACAAAAGGTTTGTCCTTATTGTTTTTGAGCAGTCAAAATATATTCAGCAAAGATTGTGTACATGTAGACCCGTTTCTTGTTTACAAACATTGAGACTAAATGCACAGGTGACTGTATCATGTAATCAATTCCTAAGAATCACCAAACCTGTTGTTTTGGGGAGCGCTGGTTTCATTGGCTCATTTTGGTACCGACCTGCGCGCGCATCTAGGTTTTTATCGGTGTAACGTGGACCAGAAATGCATATATTAGTAGTGTCGCATTTTCTCTATTTCTTTGCATCTCCACACCACCAGCGACACATTTAAACAGATCGTCTCCTCAATGAAGGGGTCCAGCATGCAGGAACACAATCTGGAGTAATCATGTCTGACAGAACAACAGCAGAACCATCCCGCTGACATTATTTCTATTTATGATATAGCCTACAAAGTGATTGGTTGGTTTGCATAACATTTCACTTTGCTCAAGTGAAGTGATATAGGCTCTGGCTCACACGTTGAAGCAGCGGCCCAATGGACTCTTTGAATTCCCTCTTTGCATTAGCGTGTGAACATTGTAGCACGCCGGCAGTTTGTTGGCTGAGGCATGTCTGTGCCTGTCATTGTTCTATTGTTGTGTTATTATTTTCCATGGCATGGGGATTTACTGCATGTGTTATTTGTGATTAATGTCATAGGTTTTGTTCATCTCAACATTTATTTCACGTGTTAATTTGAAAACCATGAGCAATAGGTGTAGTTGCAGAGATTAAGATTTGTAAATGGGATAAGGGATGGGGAGTGACATGCAGCAAAGATCGGGACTCGAACCCGCAACACGCTGTCAGGCATCAGAGCCTATGTGGTACTGGTATGTGACTGGACCGGTAGGCCAGCGGGCGCCCTTCCTCCTGCATTTCAAGACAAGCTTGGTAAACTAGGCTCCTACGGTAGCACATCTTGATTATTAAAATGTGGATGTCTTTAAAAGATGCTATATCGTGCAAAGCAATATACCTTTCATATCATTTTCATGTTTTCATTAATACGTTGTTTCGATCTCATTTGGTCCTTACACGCTACAGTATGTCACCACTTAATCTTAGTTTAGACACGCCTGAATGAGTGAGCTGCTCATTCTATCCACTGTTTCTAACGTGAGTTTTCCCAGACCATCATTCAGAGTGAGGCCATGCGAGACTAACTTAAACATGATTAAATGTAATGGCTGCCGAATAGGCCTGTTGTAGAATGTAGTGGTTCACAAACAGAGTTATTTTTAACTGTGCATTCCTGATAGAATAATCTCTAGAATAATGGTATTGTGCATACAGTATTACACTTCTAACATTTGAATCTAATTTAATTGAACCTCAGGCGGCATCATCTGTGGAATATTACAAGGTCAAAATGCCATACTGTAGGTCATATTGCATTATTGTAGCCCTTGCCTCTGCTCTTTGTAAATATGGAAACTGAAAGAAAAGCTTCCCAAAAAGAGAATATTCCATTTTATTTTGATTTATTGGTAAAACACACCACTGTTGAGACTTGAGGCCTTGACACCTGAACTTTGTGACTCGTGAATTGACTTGACCTGAAAACAGTACACAAATCTTGCCCTTCATGATTTAGACTTGAAACTTGAGACTCAGCTATATGACTTATTTAATACTGACTTGGTCACAACTGTGCTGCACAAAAAATTACCTTTCTCACCTGCATTGCTACAGCTATTTACATGCAATGAATTCTGGGATACAGTAGGTTTAACAGCAGTTGACGAGGCAACAAAACACCTGTCACCTTGTCACTGTAATGGCGTTCAGTTAATTAGTTTGTGATCCAGACAGAGCTGGAACATAAATACGATTAAAAGTAATTTTTTTTAAGCGTCTGCCTGTGAGCAAAATAATGTAACTGTAGAATAGATGGCCAGGTTTTCATGAAAGTTGGCGGGAGTGTTACTTACCGTAGGTCAAAGTGACATAATCAGTCCTATCTCTGTTGGAAAGGGAATATTGTGATAGTGTTGGGTAGAGTGCATACCTCTGCCCAACACTACCACTAATAATATCACTGGGCGGCCGTGGCTCAGGAGGTAGAGCTGGTCATTCAATGATCCGTGGGTCGGCGGTTCCAATCCCGACTCCTCCTGTCCACATGTCAAAGTGTCTTTGGGCAAGACACTGATCCCCACATTCCTTCCAATGGGTCGGTCGGCGTTAGCTTGTCACCATTAATGTGGAAAGTGAGGATTCTGCCGTCGACTGTTTGCCGCTTCACCTCCCAATGAATGAACCATTGTAAAGCACTTTGAGTACTTAAGAAAAGCGCTATAAACATGCAATTCATTAAAGTCTAGTCTTAGCATACCTACCTTTTGATCTGATGCTCTACTTTAATATGAAATGACAAGAATAGCAATGCAAACAATTTAAATGATTCCGCCTCTTACTGTTTTTAGACAATCACATATGCATGTTTAAATCTTGCATACACACATTGACACATCTTGCGAAGCTATCATTATCATTAGCTATTGTTAGTATAGGCCAGGTAGTTGGGAGAGATATTACATTAGATGTTGTTATGATGTTAACATTCCAGCATACAGTAAGACCGGCCATTATCCTTACCCTGCACTGAAAGAGAAAGGCTCATCTACTCACCACAAGGTCACCCCAAATCCTAGCTCTGGTCCATAGCGTTAGTGGAGTTCTCCCTAACGCTATGTTCCTCTACATCCCAAATCCTTGGCAAATCCGGAAAGACGTCGTCTGGTCCGAAAATAACAAAAACTGTTTCGCCCCTCACCAAACCAAACATATCAGTGGACAGTTGAAAGCTTACTCTACTTTGTGGACGCGGTCTGAGACCCCACCATACGCTTAAAATACATTTCTAGGGCAAAATGAAAAATATTCTACCGGATGGAGACCATTTCTTCTAGTTTTTCACTATTTGCCGTCGCCATCAAGGTGACAACTCACTACTGCCGTGCAGGTCAGAGGACCGAAATGATCCGCATTAACAGAGCATTGGTCTCGTTGGGTGTTATTCAACTCTGTGTTGGAAGCGCTGTTTCGTAAAAACAGTCTTCAACCAGGAAGATTGTCTCTGTCAGGTGGATTATTTTTCATTTTGCCCTTGAAATGTATTTTAATCGTGTGGTGTGGGGCTCAGACCGCGTCCACTAAGTAGAGTAAGCTTTCAACTGTCCACTGATACCTTTGGTTTGGTGAGGGGCGAAACTGTTTTTGTTATTTTCGGACCAGACGACGGATCTTTCCGGATTTGCCAAGGCTTTGGGAAGTAGAGGAACATAGCGTTAGGGAGAACTCCACTAACGCTATGGACCAGAGCTACCCAAATCCTTGGTTGACAAATAGGCTACATAGTGGCTGATGGAAGGCTATTAGGAAATTAAACTCCTGTTTGCTACCATCTGCCCAAATGACAGTGGCGGCATCCAATAAACATATAGTCAAATTGACTAACAATGATGGGGCATGTTATTAGGGCTGGGATCAATAATACATCTGGGCCATATGGGGCCTCATGTTTCCTTCATTAAACCATGATGAGCAACATATTTGTGTTTGTGTCACCCCTGTGACCACCTGTAACTTAATACAAAGGGAATAACAGGTGAAATATTATATATGTGTAACGCGTTTCTTTTTGTTTGACTTGGTGTCAGAAATGTGAGTTTATTTACATATTTGAATAGGCGTGGCAGTGTGAACATACATTATTCAGATGAGTTGCTTTCAGTACCTCTGCAGTGAGATCTCCATCACACAGACACATCTATAAACATGTGTAGAAACTCGTACGTACAGTACATGCATTCTTATACAGGTTGGTATATTAACAGATCATTTTTCATACTCCTGAACTCATTCACATGTACGTGCACGTTACGCACGCACGCACACACGCACGCACCCACACACACACACACACACACACACACACACACACACACACACACACACACACACACACACACACACACACACACACTGCACATCCCAGCCAGCACGCCCACATGGGTCCCACATGGGTATGACTTGGGCTTCCCTACATGGGCCCCATCTGGGAATGTCCGCGGTTTCCACAAGGGTCCCTCGTGGGTTAGCCCACGTGGGCTCAACGTGGGTTCTACATGGGCCCTGGGTTGGCCCCACCTCGGCAAATTTATATGGGACCCAGGTGGGAACCACTTGGGCTAGCCCACGTGGGCTCAACGTGGGTTCTACATGGGCTCTGGGTGGGCCCCACCTCGGCAAATTTATATGGGACCCAGGTGGGAACCACTTGGGCTAGCCCACGTGGGTTCTATGTGGGAATGTCCGCGGTTTCCACAAGGGTCCCTCGTGGGTTAGCCCACGTGGGCTCTGAGTGGGTTCTGCATGGGTCCTGGGTGGGCCCCACCTTGGTAAATTTATATGGGACCCAGGTGGGAGCCGCTTGGGCTAGCCCACGTAGGCTCTGGGTGGGTTCTGCATGGGTCCTGGGTGGGCCCCACCTTGGTAAATTTATATGGGACCCAGGTGGGAGCCGCTTGGGCTAGCCCACATAGGCTCTGGGTGGGTTCTGCATGGGTCCTGGGTGGGCCCCACCTTGGTAAATTTATATGGGACCCAGGTGGGAGCCGCTTGGGCTAGCCCACATAGGCTCTGGGTGGGTTCTGCATGGGTCCTGGGTGGGCCCCACCTTGGCAAATTTATATGGGACCCAGGTGGGAGCCGCTTGGGCTAGCCCACGTAGGCTCTGGGTGGGTTCTGCATGGGCCCTGGGTGGGCCCCACCTTAGCAAATTTACATGGGACCCAGGTGGGAGCCGCTTGGGCTAGCCCGCATGTGCTCTACATGGGTTTTACATGGGCCCTGGCTGGGCCCCACCTTGGCAAATTTATATAGGACTCAGGTGGGAACCACTTGGGCAAGCCCACGTGGTCCCACCTAGGCAATTCTATGTCGGAACCATAGGGGATAAATGTGGGATCCAAGTGGGCTCAACCTTGCTCCTAGGCAAATGTAAGTAGTTTCTGACTGGTCCTTCGATGTGCGATGGTTCCTTTTGGTCCTAGACATCAACCATATTAATAATTGTAAACAGTCTACACATGAAATATTTTTGCAAGGATGAAAGTAGACAATATATTTTGACAAAGTTTATTAAACAAAAACGTTGTTAATACAAACACAATGTAAATAAAGAGCAGCAGTGTCAAGAGCAGTGTCAAAGGGCACAAATAGCAAATGTACATAAAGAGCAGCAGTGTCAGAGTAAATATACATACGGTATATGTACATTATGGTATATACAAAAAAATCACTTAAAGAAACAGCTCCACAGACAAACACTGTGTGTGTGGGTGTTGCATGAGCCAAGAGCCAGAGAACACACATCAAATGTACATAAAGAGCAGCAGTGTCACGGCAAATATACATACTGTATGTACATGTGGTATATAAAAAATACACTTAAAATGGGAAAAAAAACTGCTCCACAGACTGCAAACAGAACAAAATGATGGATAAAAATTGTCCAAAAACAAACACTGCATGTGGGTGTTTCTTTGAGCCAACCACAGGGCAGCATTGTGCTGCTGAGGGGAGAGAAAGAGAGACAGAGACTTGGTCTACTGGGGAGGTGCATCATCCAGTTGAGGACGTATACAAAAAATCACTTAAAATCCCTTAAAATGAAAAAAAAGGAGGAAAAAACAGCTCCACAGACAAACACTGTGTGTGTGGGTGTTGCATGAGCCAAGAGTCAGAGAACACACATCAAATGTACATAAAGAGAAGCAGTGTCACAGCAAATATACATACTGTATATAAAATAAATACACTTAAAATGGGAAAAAAAACTGCTCCACAGACTGCAAACAGAACAAAATAATGGATAAAAATTGTCCAAAAACAAACACTGTGCGTGTGGGTGTTTCTTTGAGCCAACCACAGGGCAGCATTGTGCTGCTGAGGGGAGAGAAAGAGAGACAGAGACTTGGTCTACTGAGGAGGTGCATCATCCAGTTGAAGACGCTGTACAGTCTGACCTCTGACTCTGTTCCCACCTCTATCGCGAGCACCAATGAACCCCTTGGAGATGGCCTTTTCTGCAGCCTGGTGGTTGGTCTCTTGTGTGATAGGGTTTTTCTTAAGTCCCCCTAAAAGAAATGACAAGAAGACAACTGTTAGAATGATGGAATATGAAACCTTTTTGAGTGACATCAATTCCAAAAAAATGTCACCCCGTTTCCACTGCTGTATATTTTAATCAGAAACACTCAGGTCAAAGTCTTTTTAACCATTTATTGCAACAATTGTAATACAGTTAAACTTGGCATTAAGGATGTTCCCTGAATTTTGTTCATGCTTGCTTGCTATGCAAAACCAGGGAACTTTAAGCAAAACCCCCCATAGGGTTACAATAGTAGTACAATAGCAATATTTTGACATGTTAGCTTGGGTGGATGCTGGGGTGGAGGAGGCAGCATATCCAAGATCAAAACCAAGTAGAGCTATTAATAGTGAATGCAAGTCGTATTTAAAGGAGCCACCTGTACAGAGCGAGAGCTCAGATTGGATTGTAATGGATTGTAATTGGATTGTAATGATCAGCAGATCTGTGAATGAGGATTAGGAAAAGGATCTAACTGACAGCTGGTTACAGTTGAGGCGGGCGAGACTCACGTGTGAAGCATAAACTAACACCATTATTCATGCTGTGGCATGCCTTAAAATTAAAACATTTAATTAAAGTGACATATAAAGTAAAGTTACACAGAGCAATTCAATACTCAAACATACCATATATGACATCATAAAGGCGCAGGTATCTGGACTTCCTCTTGTCGTTACGTCCAAAAAGGTTGAACTGTTTTGCCAGATCATGTGACAGGAGGTACGACATCATTCGTCTGGTAGCATCACCCAGCGAAACACCTCCGATATCACCCACCATGGCAACCTGAGTGTATGGAAAAAGTCACAGGAAGGAAAAGCTGTAAGTGAACAGCAACAAGCAGTCAATCTATCTTATCACACTTTCACTGCTTGCTCCATTTCCCCCCACTGACATGTACCAATACAATACTAGCACATTGATTCACACTCTCACAGTGAAGAATCTCAGCAAAACTTGTGACCAGACAGTGGTCCCAAAAGGGCTAACCAACTAGTAGCTCGCATGATGTGACTATGCCATTAACTCTTATACTGCTTTGAACGTTCCCGTTCGCCCCATTTTTGACGGCCCGATAATGCCAATTGTACGTTCTTTGGCTCGTTCTTTTGTACCTTGGTTTGATGTCTGTAACCTGTTGAGGTGTCGCGCGGGTGTCTACCGTTGAAACAGCTCCCATAAAAGTACTTGACGTTAACATCAATGGAGTCACAACACTGTTCCATGTGTTTTTCTCTGGATCTATTGCTCTGTAGCGACTCATCAGCCTTGAACAGCCTTGACAAGCAAGCGTCGAGCTGAGACCATTTTCACATTAATTCTTGCATGAGGCTGCCCCCTACTGCTGGTAGAGCCACGGCACACTCTTTAAGAGAACATTTAAAAAAAAAAAAGAATACACCTTTGTCTATATCATCGCAAAGGTAAGGTGCTTTTGCTGGCACAAAACCCAATAATAAATAACAACATCTGGCAGAATAAGAGTTAAGCTAGATGCAGAATACACCAAAATTAGAGTCACAATCTTTAACTCAAATATTTGCTTCTGGGGGTCCCTGGAACAAAATATTTTGCGTTGGGGGTCTGTGACCAAATACATGTCATTTTGGTGGTACTCTACATGACAAAGAATGGGAACCACTGATAGCAATTATGTAAAAAAAAAAAAAAAAAAAAAAAAAGGATTTAAGACATGTGTAGAATCTGCCTATATCAGTGGTTAATTGAGGACCCCCAAAATATGTATTTGGCCACGGACCCCCATCTCAAAATAGTTTGTTCCAGGGACCCCCACAAGCAAAGATTTGATTTAAAGACTTTCACTCTAAATGTCTCACATAAAGATACTTTAATCCCTTTAAAATAATTTGACCCCCCCCTCACACACACACACACACACACACACACACACACACACACACACACACACACACACACACAGCCTATGCGTTGTGAGCTTGTAGATGGGCTATTTTCAAATAGCCATGGTATAAAATAAAGTAGGCTAAAGTATGTAAGTTGAAGTTTTCAAATAAACGTAGTGTAGTAAAAGTAGGCTACAATATTTGGATCCGAGTTGTAGTGGAGTAGAAGAATTACCTCAAAATTGTATTTAAGTAAATGTACATAGTTACTTTACACCACTTTAAACCACTTTACATACACACACACACACACACACACACACACACACACACACACACACACACACACACACACACACACAATAAGACTATTTTCTTACCTTAAATTAGTTTTCCAATCGAAGAATGAAGATTGAAGAATTGAAGAAATGAAAAAAGCAGCAAAAATGATGACAAACAGTATGCAGTTAGTGTTTCGTTGTAAGATAGCACACACTAGCAGCAGCTCTGCATTACCTGTGAGATTCTGTCTGTATGTCTTTGTGTGTAACTTAACCGCTCTGCGAATTCAAATAACAAAGGGCTGCATCTGATTGGCCAGTTCTCCCTGCCCCCTCCCCCCCCTCTCTCTCTCTCTCTCTCTCTCTCTCTCTCTCTCTCTCTCTCTCTCTCTCTCTCTCCCCACTGTGAAAGGGGCGGTTCTATTGACTGCAGGGAGTTTATGGAGAAGTATAGGCCTAGTTATATAGGCCTAATCTGTAGTTTTATAATTTAATGTATTTTTGTGTGTAATCCACTTTTAGAGGTGTTTTATAATTTAAGCTACTTTTAAACTGTGCAAAATGAAATTAAATCCATGATAGTGGAATGCATTGCTTCCATATGTCCTAGAAAAAAAATCACAGTTAAAATACAAAGTCAGAGTTAAAACAGTACAGCTGCATTTTGATAAAGTTCATATTCTCTTGAGATTTAGTTGACAAAAAAGAAAACTAAAGACTCAGTTATCTTTTTTTTTTTATCTCTCCTTATGTCCTATGGACAATGGTGGAAAAAAGTAGTCAAATATTTTACTCAAGTAAAAGTATCAATATGGCAGTACAGAAATACTCTGTTACAAGTAAAAGTCTGGAATACAAAGTACGAAAGTATTATCATCAAACTGTCTTTTCAAATGGGAGAGGTTAGACGGCTATTGTATCCACGAAACCGGTTTGCCACTTCACAGTTAGGAAGTTTAGTTTCCGAGGGTGTCAGTCATTAACCATCAGACAGTCATAGATTCGTCTGCTCTTTTCCCTCTCTACAAAACCTATTTGCCCAAATGTCTGATCTACAAGCTCACAATGCCTCGCAGTGCAAGGCGTTGTGAGCTTGTAGATCTGCTATTTTTGGCTCAAGTTCTCAGAATATGGACGCTAGGGTTCAAGTGGTTGTTTATCTAGAGCTAAAACATGTAACTTGTTTAAGATAATGTCCTTAGTTAAGCTGACAAAAACAACAAACCTTGAGTTAAAACCAGCCTGTCTCTGGGCTAGTTTGAGAACATTTTAGAATATAGAGTAGATAATGAGACTACTTAAGGTCCATCCGTGGGTTAAGCCAAATCGCAAGACAGTACAGTACAGTAGCATAGTGGAAAATGTGTCAATAATTCTAGGAGTTACTTTTCAAAAGCTGAGAAGGAAAGTGATTGGTTAGATGGACTTCACAGTGACGTGTGAACTCACCCTGTATTCAAATGGTAATGAGATTCTGCCCCTGGTTGGTCTGTCTGCCCTCTCTCTCTCTCTCTCTTTCTCTGTGTGTGTGTGTGTGTGTGTGTGTGTGTGTGTGTGTGTGTGTGTGTGTGTGTGTGTGTGTGTGTGTGTGTGTGTGTGTGTGTGTGTGTGTGCGTGCGTGCGTGCGTGCGTGCGTGTGTGTGTGCATGCATGCAATGTGCCTGTCTGTCTGTCTGTCCAAAATGCATCAAGTATAATCAGCTACTGACTTTTAAATAATGTGTATTATGTATCATTATATTGTAAAAGTACCTATCACATAAAGCAGACATGTCACAACACACACACACACACGCACGCACGCACACGCACACACACACACACACACACACACACACACACACACACACACACACACACATACACACACACACACCACCAGTGGTTTTTGGGAGCGTTCCAGGTGGTCCCTAGCTAAATGATGGCGAGTTGGTGACCAAATGGACCCTCATAGATCTACACTTTCATTTTACACTAAATTATTGTTAAACATCTGCATTACTTAATTTACAACAAGTCTACACAATTAGAGAAAGTAGAAGTGTTATTTTGATCAACATTTTGCCTGTTATCTCTCCTACTGGTGCCAGTACAGCATGGAATTGATATAGCA
The DNA here is from genome assembly GCF_963921795.1 of Nannobrachium achirus. NCBI lineage: Eukaryota > Metazoa > Chordata > Actinopteri > Myctophiformes > Myctophidae > Nannobrachium > Nannobrachium achirus. The sequence continues at coordinate 46,552,149 of NC_137815.1, forward strand.
TTAAAGCCATGGATGTTTTTCTTTATTATTATTTTTCTTCTTTATACATAACCCCCTGAATAGATATGTTGGTCAAGCTGTTGTTAATAACTAGGCTAGACTTCGTAAGTCCATATGGAAACATTCAAAGGACATAGTTTTCCCCACTCATTGCCTAGGCCAATTCACAGCCAAAAAATAACTGAAATAAAATTAAAAATTAAATAAAAAATAGGCCGATGTGGGAACCAGTGATTGACGGTTGAAGTTGAAAAATCTATGTAGACCAATGTGGGAACCATGTAGGCCTGCCCACTTCCAACCCATGCCCAGTTAGCCCACATGTAGCCCATGCGGGAACCATGTGGGCCAGCCCACTTCCAACCCATGCCCAGTTAGCCCACATGTACACCATGCGGGAACCGCGTGGGCCAACCCACTTCCATCCCATGCCCAGTTAGCCCACATGTAGCCCACGTGGGAACCACCTGGGCCAGCCCACTTCCATCCCATGCCCACTTAGCCCACATGTAGCCCATGTGGGAACCATGTGGGCCTGCCCACTTCCAACCCATGCCCAGTTAGCCCACATGTAGCCCATGCGGGAACCATGTGGGCCAGCCCACCTCCAACCCATGCCCAGTTATCCCACATGTAGACCATGCAGGAACCACGTGGGCCAACCCACTTCCATCCCATGCCCAGTTAGACCACATGTAGCCCATGTGGGAACCACCTGGGCCAGCCCACTTCCATCCCATGCCCACTTAGCCCACATGTAGCCCATGCAGGAACCACGTGGGCCAGCCCACGTCCATCCCATGCCCAGTTAGCCCACATGTAGCCCATGCGGGAACCTCGTGCCCCAGCCCACTTCCATCCCATGCCCAGTTAGCCCACATGTAGCCCATGCGGGAACCACGTGGGCCAACCCACTTCCATCCCATGCCCAGGTAGCCCACATGTAGCCCATGCGGGAACAACTTGGGCCAACCCACCTCCATCCCATGCCCAGTTAGCCCACATGTAGCCCATGTGGGAACCACTTGGGCCAGCCCACTTCAATCCCATGCCCAGTTAGCCCACATGTAGCCCATGTGGGAACCACCTGGGCCAGCCCACTTCAATCCCATGCCCAGTTAGCCCACATGTAGCCCATGTGGGAACCACTTGGGCCAGCCCACTTCAATCCCATGCCCAGTTAGCCCACATGTAGCCCATGTGGGAACCACCTGGGCCAGCCCACTTCAATCCCATGCCCAGTTAGCCCACATGTAGCCCATGTGGGAACCATGTGGGAAAGCCCACTTCCAACCCATGCCCAGGTATCCCACATGTATCCCACGTGGGACCCATGTAATTTGCCCACATCAAGCCCATGCCCACGTGGTACCCAAGTAGCCCAACTCGTACCCATGCGGGACCCATGTGGGCGTGCTGGCTGGGATAGTTTGCCTATTTCTGTCTCTGTCTGTCTTTCTGTCTGTCTGCATCACAAATTGCCTTCTCACTGCACACATTTCTTTTTCACACACAGTACACAGTGTACCAGATATAAATGAAGCGGCGTGGTTCAAAATGGAGCCGTTCTAATTGACAGAGAGACACAAGGGCTTGGCTGCTGAGCCCACAGTGGTGCTGGGTGGAGCGCCAGACACTCTGCCCACAAGATAAAGAGAAAAACAAAAGGATGAAGTGCCACCCTGTGCTCAGCTCACAATGTATGCATAGGTGTCAGGCTACAAATAGACATCAAAGGGGGCTTGAGAAAAGTGCCCTCTCCAGACCATGAATGCAGTTTTTACTATGCTGAAAGAAATGCGAATGCCCCCTTTCCATGCCATATCTGAAGGCAGCATCCAAGAGAATTGCCTTGTCCAAACTCTCCTGAACTTGAATGCAGCATCTTATGTTGAAATAATTGCCCTCTCTGTGTAGAAATCCATGCCGTACGCCATATCTCCAGTATTGACTTGATTATGCTAATTCGGTGTGGTATCAAGCACCGAAGCGCAACGCGTTGTGAGATTGGAGGTCGTCTATTTTCGATATTTTCACCTAAAGGCCCTTTTAGGAATTTCAGCCCCTTCCTCTCTAACGTTCTCTGCGCGTCCCTGATAGGTGTGTTTTGTGTAACTGTGGAGAGAGAGATGATGGAGAGTGGTCTGTGTTTGTAGCGTTTGTTGTAAAGACACATGCACAGTCTGCACAGACATCGTTGTTAGGAAAAAAAAAGTCTTTCCCTTGAAGGAAAAAGATGAGCGCTATTAGCATCCGAGTGATCCGACATTAAAGCTGCGAGGGGGAGCGCGGTGGCTTGATCACAAGGCCCGACGGACAGACAGGCGGGGACGGACGAGGTAGTCCCCGCGTCGTGCACTTGCACTTGAACATCTGGGCAGAGAGGCTCTGACCGAGAGAGGAGACAACTCGCCTGCCGCCTCCTCCTCCTTCAAACAACATCCAGTGCTGTTGTCTCCGCAATCACCCACCCAATCCGTGTCTGACAGCTGTGAGGAGAAACGAGAGAGGGAGAAAGAGAGAGAGAGAGATAGGCTGAACGAGGGAGTATTAGCGTGAGAGAGGGAGAGGACAGAGATATAGATACGGTAGAATTAATACCATTTGAGCACACAATCCCATTTGCCCGGCGATGACAGAGCATCATCGTCCACACAGGACCGAGCCGGTGTTTGTGTGTCTGCGAGTGGGAGATCTAGATCAGTAGTGGGGGAGGCAGAGAGAGAGAGAGGGAGAGAGAGAGAGAGAGAGAGAGTGTAACTGTGCCACTCCGAGGCATTCCATCATACACCAAACTCCTGCAGCTTCCCTCGTTTCCCTCCTCCTGCTGGGAGAGAGAGAGAGAGAGAGAGAGAGAGAGAGAGAGGGAGAGCAACAGAGAGAGAGGGAGAGAGAGAGAGAGAGAGCAACAGAGAGAGAGAGAGAGAGAGAGACGCTCGCGAGCCAGAGGAGAGGAGACGTCGAGGAGAGGAGGATCTACAGTCGGAGGGGGAAAAAAAATCCTTATCTCCCTCTCTCTTTCGCTGCCTCTCTTCGTGCATCCTCGCTCCGTACGGGCAGTGGAGGAGAGGAGAGACTGGCTGGCATTTTTTTTTTCTACGCTGGTGCCCCTGCCGTTTTTTTTCTTCTTCTCCTTCCCGTGGCTGCAATCACACACCGGTGGAGCGTGGGGGCTGAAGAGAGCCAGATCAGCCACATCCCTCCGCTGAAGAGTGGCGAAGAAGAGGGGCCAGGATGCTTAACAACCTGACCGACACGGAGGAGGGGGACGGAGGAGCTCAGAGCCAGGGTGAGTGACGACGGAACATGTCACGTTCACACAGAGTACAGTACGGTACACACGGGGAGCACGCACGCATGACACACACACAGGCATACACGTACGCACACGCACATCATTTTTAGGTCCACCAAGAGACATATCACCCACGTGCACACGCTTACTGTACACACACCAATAGAGCGGTGCATGAGGTACGTGCAGCGCAAAACGTTACCAAAGACAAAACGAGCGCGTACGCCGACGATGCTGTAAATGCACAACATGTCGTGTGTGTGGTTAATTACACGTGTTTGTTTGCACGCACAGCCTCGGGGCAGTGGGCGTTCGGTCATCACAGAGAGAAAGAGGGGGTTTTGCGTGCATGCATGTGTGTGTGTGTGTGTGTGTGTGTGTGTGCGTGAGCTCGCATGCACGCGCGCGTGTCGCTGCATTGTACGCGTGCTTGCCCGCTCTGCTGCTGCTGCTGCTGGAGGAGATGCTGCTGCTCTTTACTGCAAGGATGCTGTGACAGGAATAGTAATGGGCTCTCGCTCCATACGAGGGATGGTTGGTGAGCGCAAAGGTATTACAGCACTTACAGCGTGCACGCGTTGCACGTGCATATCTCGAGCGCACGCAATTGCATGTGCGCGCACATGCACACAGGTGCGCACGTTACGTGCGTGCGTGCGTGCGTGTGCATGCACACACACACATTTCTGCTGGTAGCGGACCATTTGCTGTCCTTCCTGGCAACATGCAGTAAACACATATCACATATGGTACACTCTTTCATGCACGCATTCATGCATGCATACACATTCACACATATGCACACACGCACGCACACACACACACGCATGCACACACACACACACGTGCACGCACGCGCGCACACGTACACACGCACACACACAAGCACTCCACTCCACTCACAATCACAGATGCCAACCTGCCAGTGCTGCTAATCCCATCACCCCCAGCTGTCAAAACGAGCCCTGTCCAATCCCTAGCACTCAGCCCAGCCCCTGTGCTCTGGAGCCTGGAGAGATGCTGATCTACCTGTTGGCCCATGGAATGGCTCCGTTCTGCTTATTGGGGTTCTTGCCAGCATGTGCCTAATGCTAGTGAAGTACAAAGTAGGGCTAGGCCTTAATTAATTGAACATATATTATACTAATAACCTAATATCCATGTAATGTTAATAAATGAATCTGGGTTTTTTATAGCCTATTGTATATATTTTTAATTTCTTATATATCAACAAATCAACATGAACAAAATATTAACACTGTTTTATACTTTGTTGTACTGCAATGATAATCGTTCATTAATCGTTAAAAGGCAAAAGTCTGAAAAAAATGTGATATTGATTTGAGGTCATATCGTCCAGTGCTAGTAGAAAGCACATTTTGAGTATGGTTGCCCCAACCATAGACATAAAAAGCTAGATACCTCGTCCGCCGCTGGAGTTCATTGGATCGACCCGTCAAACAGGATAGGAGGAAGTGAAAAAGGATTCTGATTGATTGGCCTACCGGCTACCAACGTCCCCTTCTGTGACGCATGTAAAAATTGCTTATCCTCCAAGACGGACGCCCCAGAGCCGAAGGAGGCGTCTACCTTTTTATGCCTATGGCCCCAACCGTTGTAATAGTAGCATTTACAATGAAACCTCTAGACCTGGCATGGCTAGAGCCATGGTCCACTGTACACCAAACCACATTTAGAAGTCATGGACGGCGCCAAGCAAATAAGGGTACTAGAACCTACAATCCCCCGTTTTTATCTCTCTCTTTTGGCTTCACCTTGTACTCTTGCCTCCCTCTGCCTCTCTCCCCCCTTCCCCATCATTTAACCCTTTGCGTTGTACCCTTGCCCCCCACTCATTTAGCCTTTTGCACTTGCCTCCCCCTCTCTCCCTTCATTCAGTGTCAATGTTCTGTGTTGTGCACAAATCTTCCTTTTTGTCATGAGTCCCAGGGCTCTCAGGGATGCACTGAAGAGGCAGGCTGGAGATGAAAGATGCTTCTTACTCTTACCTGTGAGGGCTTAATGATAAAAATAGATCCGGGCTCGGAACATGAATATTTAATTTAATGCAGGCATCTTTTTTCATTCTGTCTTTTTCTTTCTTTCTTTTTTTGGGAGGGGGATCAGGAGATAGGGATGTGGTGATGGTGGGGGTGACCTAAA
>NC_137815.1:46562606-46600106 GCF_963921795.1 Nannobrachium achirus
TGATTGTTTGGCTGTCTCTCAGTCTGTCCATCCGTCCATCCACCCATCCACCCACCCACCCACCCATCCATCCATCCATCCATCCACCCATCCACCCACCCACCCACCCACCCATCCGTCCATCCACCCATCCATCCATCCATCCACCCATCCATCCATCCATCCATCCATCCATCCATCCATCCATCCATCCACCCATCCATCCATCTATCCCCCCTCTCCCCGCACCCTGGTCTTGGGGCTGTGAATAGGCCTGTAATGATGTTTTAGTTATGGCTGACTGTATAACACTGTAAAATGCTCCCCGGGGCCTTCTCCTCGGGAGGCAGTTGTTGTGCATGCTCAACGTCATTATTCTCTGTCCTGCCCACTGCTGTGAATGGAGAGAGAGAGAGAGAAAGAGAGAGAGAGAAAGAGAGAGAGAGAGAGAGAGAGAGAGAGAGAGAGAGCAGAATTACACTCTAAGTGAGAGAAATTGCTAGCTAATACAATACAATGGACACTTGTTACTTGAAGGGTAAGGTCGTTGTCTGACCGCACACAAAAAAGCACTCCCAGTTTTGCGCGTAAATGCATCATCCTCACATGGGTAGACAGATATATAGGCCTAAAATAGCATATGGTTTTTGGAGCTGTGTGGAACACAAGCTCCCTATACGTGGCCGTGTGTGTGGGTCTCCGTCCGTCCGTCCGTGTATGTAGCCTCGCTTCGGCACGCTACTAGTCCCGCACCATTTACGCCACCCCCGCAATATATACATCAAAACGTGCGGCTCGGCCGGGAATGGTGTGCTAGTAACTTTCTTTCCGATCCGCCTTACAATGGCGACATAATCGGCAAAAAACGACGCTGAATTGTCCCCATTGACTTATAATGGGACAATGCAAGACATCACATTCAAGTACTTTTCTCTCGCAAAGCATAGGAGCTACAGTTTCAAACCTCGGAGAGGAGATTCATAATGATTTTAAGAATGAATCGAAAAATAATTACATCACTCGGCCTCATGGTGGCGCTATAACGGCCCACTTTGCGTTTTGCCCTGTAACTCTTGAACCGTAGATCGGAATCTCCCCATATAGGCCACGCCCATTTGCGCCAGGATAGATTTTCCGCCATCTTGAATTTTCTCCACAACACACTTTTTGCTCCTTTTCCTACATATTTTCTTCAAATGTCACAAAAATCGGTACACATGATCCTGGGTGACCAGAGAGGTGCTGTTGAGTCTAGCCTGCCCTGAGCATCAACTGCAATACACACACACACACACACACACACACACACACACACACACACAGCTCCACTTCGAACAGAGGTTCGATTTTTAACTATATAATGTCACAATACACTTTGGTACACCTTTTGAGCCCATCTGGCTCTCTTATCCTTACCAACTGAGCAACTGAGCCACTCAACCACTTACACTGGACCTGAGTTGGCTTTGAACGTTGTTTTCCGTCTACACCAAATCTCTTTGGCAGAAATAGCTGATCTACAAGCTCACAACACATCACAATGTGCAGTGAGCTGGTGTTCTCCCACATGATACCGGTATAAATCAGCACCTCGGACAGCGGTAAGGCTGACCTGATCCAGGTGGGGATCAAGTGGTGACGTACTTAATCACAAAAATCGATATTATATTTAAATAATGCCGACGCAATGCCAAGCTTTTTTTCTTTTTCTTCTATAATGACTAATGCCTAAAATTGCCAAAAAAGTGGTAGAATCTCTTATTAACTCTCTCTTCAAACACAAATAAATTCATCTTTCTTTAACATACGGATCACTGCTAAGCTGCAAAAGTCTGGCCAGGATGAAACATAGATGGTAATTACATATTGCGTTGAATTAAACAAAGGTAAGTAATAATGAGATGTGGATACAATTGTGTGGTTAAAGAGGATGATACTAATTAGAGTATGGTAACCATAATTCTAGAGTATTCAAATATAAAGACTACTGGATCTATTCATAGCTTGGTTTCTCAATTAAATATGGGTAAAGTAGAGGGGCATAATTAGTGCTTATGGACTTTTGTTCATCCAAAGCCCGTTGACTCATGCTGTACTAATGAATATCTCTGACAAATCATCCCCGTTGTTACATAAAGACTGACGTGCGCTCACACACACACAATACAGACATGAGCACAGATACTGTACACACACACACACACACACACACACACACACACACACACACACACACACACACACACACACACACACACACACACACACACACACACACACACACTTAACTGAGCTCTCAAGATAAATTGCGGTAATGTATGTCATTCTGAGAAGTTGCGACACCAATTAATAAGCAATGCATTCAGCTTAAAGGGCAGGAGCCTATCTCCTGTTTCTGTAGCGTGAGCCGTGAGGCAGCTTGACATAAAAGTACTCCCCCTGGACATGACGCTAGTATGACTTAACCCCAACCCAACCCTTGATGCTGAGTGCCAAGCAGGGAGAGATTGGGTTCCATTTTTATAGTCTTTGGTATGACCCAATCGGCGACCTCCCAGGCTCAGACAGGGCCACTGAGCTGGTCAGCTGGACGGTCAAAGCTCCAGCGGTCAATAAACAAAAAAACTAAAAAAAGAAACAAAAAAGTGATAAGCTGCCGCGCAGGCAGAGATGCATGCAGCAGATAACTTAATGCTCACCTCCACAGTGGCATAAAGAAAGAAATCCATGCACCCTTAAGGGAAACGTCCGGGAACAGTGGTATTGGCACCGCTGAAATTCCCTTTGATCTCTGTATTCACTCTGTTTGTCGTTCCTTGTATAGCAACTGACCTAGCCAGTTCTCTGCCTGGTACAGGGTACAATGGTGCATTCTAAAAAAGAATGAATTGTAATTAAGCAATGGTAAAGAAAGAATATATATACAGTATATATATATATATATATATATATATATATATATACAGTATAGGAGCCAGCAGTTCAGTGGCAGGGAAACACACAGTTCCAAGGCCTCCAAAGGCCTCTGGAGGTCGAGGACATCAAATGGATGGATGGTCCCATGGTGTAATAGATGGCTGTTTTATGGAGGTCACTGACAGAGAAGGGAAGCAGATGAATCAGAAGAAAATCAACCAAGCTGAACCGGGGAGCGTTCCTCATTTCCCTTTGGCACCATTTTCCTCCGGGTAAACAAACGCCAGGAAAAGTATTTTATTCAAATTGTTACTGCAATATGTGGGAAGCTTGCACGAAAATATTTCAACTTGTGATGAGACAATAAGGTGATGTGCCAATTGCAATGCAGGTTTCCAGACAGAATAAAAAGGGAGACCATAGATGTAATTTCAGAAACATTTAGAGGGCAAAAAAAGTGACCATAAGCCCTATTTAAAAGATCAATAAAATAACCAATTAAGTCCTGAGGGCGATTCTACAAATGCCTTCTACAAGCTTGCAGCGTGGCACGAAGTGACATGCTGTGAGCTTGTTGATCTGCTATTTTAATGTTGCTATATAGCTAAAATCTGAAGTGACACAAATGTGCTTTTCCAGTTTTAATGGGTTAACAAGCTCACAATGCGACAGGTTGTGTAGATCTGCTTTTTTCTCAGCTATTTATGAAAAAAATAAAGATTCTTTATTTTATTTCATTTATTTATTTATTTATTGAAAATGCTCAATGCTATAATGACTAAATATTTTGTTACAGACAAGAAAACATGTCACCAAAAAATGTGAGGTTAAATTCGAAAGCTAGGGGTGGAAATTGCCATACCCCGAAACCCCAAATGGTTCCCCTGCCAGAGACTGAAGTGGATGACGCACTGCTACCTACGGTACTCGTATGTCCCAGATGTCTGCCATTTTGAAAGAAAGTTATTTACAGCATTAAAGTAAATAGAGTAAAGTAAGGGGCATAGGTTTCAGCTTGGAGCTCAAGTGAGTACAAAAGTGGATCAAAGATCAAGGGTGCTCTATACTGCAAAAAGAGTAAGTCCCAGGCACTCAGGAGGAATGTGAATACCATTAAAAAGCCTTTATTTGTGACATGGCTATTAATATTAATGCACTGTAAGACTTGACGTGTGCTTTACAGTAACACGTAGAGTAATCTAGGCATGAGTAATCTTAAGACCTTTACTTACTGTAAAAATCATGTTCTTGCTCATCCCAGAGATGCCATATGTTTATTTATTCAGCCATAAATGTCACGCTTGGCTATTATTTTCCCTGTTAGGTATAGAGAACTCCAGCAAAACGGTCTGAAATGTCCCCTAACTAAAACTATCCTTCCTTTTATACAGCACTGGATCACTGTGCTATACTGCACTGACATTAAAATGTACCCGCATTTCATTGTGAACAAACTTCATAACATTAACCTCCAACAGCAAAAATAGCCATGTATAAAGTAGACTATTCAACACATTTTAAAGTACTTACATGGAATTAAATACTATAACCTCCATTCCTTTTTTTGCTGGGCATGAAAGCAACATTAGTATTTCAGGGTTCTTATAGCAGGTAACTTGTGAACCATATTTCTTCTATTTCGATCAAGTGTCCTTGAGCAAGACACTGACTGAACCCCTAAATGCTCCCGATGAGCAGGTTGGTGCCTTGGTTTCCTCCGCCATCGATGTATGGATGTGCGTGTGAATGGGTGAACGTAATGCGCAATCGTTGTAATGCACCTTGGATAAAGGCGCTTTATAAATGCACCATTTACCATTTACACACACTCAGCAGGTAATACCTTGACACCAAAGGAAATGGACAGAGCAGCCCTACACCAATGGGGGAGTGACACCATTCCCTCCGGCTAGATACCGAGGGGAAGCGAGTCCTCATCGACTCTCTCAATTTCCAGTGTGTCTAGAGTTAACACAGGAGGCCCTGTGCCAGTAGATGGAGCCGTAATGAAAAGCTTGTTATTGATTTGCTCTTACTCATCTACCTACTGTACTGTCTGTATTTGAGGTGATTTAGCTGAGACCAGCCACTCACAACCTGTCAGAAAGCTCCTCTATAGCATCAGTAGTCAGTCGCTGTTGGGTGGAAACCCTGTATGTCCAACTAAAACCGAAATAGAATAGTGTTTTAATGGATGCAGTGTAATTATTATTTTGTCACAATGCCATGTTAAAACTTTTTCATTGGTTAACATTTATAATACCCACAGAGAGACTTAGGGTCGATTTATACTCCACTTTTAGAGCCTAATTTATTTCGGTTTAGCTCTGTCTAAACTATGACATGGCGTCATTCGGAGCCGAATTAATGACGTTACCCGATCCTCTAAATGACACCATATCATAGTTTAGACAGAGCCGAACCGAAATAAATTAGGCTCTAAAAGTGGAGTTTAAACAATCCACCCTCGACCCTTAACCAGTTTCAACCTGGCGTCCATATTTTGGGCATGTCATAGGCGGAGGTTTTTCTAAATTGAAAAAAGAAATGGGGGAAAAAGCCAGTCTACAAGCTCAAAATGCTTCGCATTGTGATGCTTCTTTAGCTACTTTTGTGCGACACTGTCATACAAGGAAGTACACATTGGGGAATTTATGTATTTCCTGCTCACAAATGTGTGCGTGTGTGTGTGTGTGTGTGTGTCCGTCTGTCTGTCTGTCTGCGTGCGTGCACATGCTTGCATATGTGCATACACGCTCAAATCCGTGCATGTTTGTGTTCAGTCGAGCAGCCTGGCTCCATCCCGCTCATCAAGCTGTTTTGCTCAAGAGAGGAAAATAACCAAGTAGGTAATGTGTATTACCATGGTTACAGCCGAGGCTGCTGGAAATGTTCCAAATAGGTTCTAAATACCAAGCCTTTTCACCAAGGTTAACCACGTACACAGAGCCGACTGTTGGTCTTCTACTGTACATACATACTGTTTGTGTTTGGGTTCGGGTTTTCCTTATTTTTTCATTTGTCCAATTAATTTGTACAAGCCTTCCACATATTCACAAATACACACAGTAGATTCATATGGAATACATACTGTATATTCTTTGAGTTGGGAAAGGAATTTCCCTGGTGGAAAAGTCATTTGCATTTCACAGAGCACAAATGAGAAATGACGGTTCTCTCTTCTCATCTCACGCTACTGTACCTCTGAGTCACAGCTCTCTCTCTCTCTCTCTCTCTCTCTCTCTCTCTCTCTCTCTCTCTCCCAACTCTTCCTTTCTTGAGAAGGCTAAAGCGGCTTCTCTGCAGCATCTTTAATTGCCTAGGTAGGTATCCACCAACCAAGATAAATTATTTTCCCCCTTTCTTTAATCTCAGGATTTGTTGTGTGCATGCGCTCACAATGTATGCATGCACAAAATAGGCACCCGCCATACACTTTGTGGTGTGCAAGCGCATACGTACGTAATGTATTTTAACGCCTTTGCCTTCAAAAGAATTGAAAGAATCAGGGTCCACTCATTAGCGTGTGTCTATTAGGAGGAGGGCTGATCCATGGAAGTGCCGTCTCAGCCGTGGGAACTCCAGTGTGCGTGTGTGGGAGGATGCCTCTGTTGCTGTGCACCGCGGCACCGTGAGTTTGCCACGTCTTTGGAGCAGAAAGCTGATGCGTAATTGGTGGAGATGAGTGGGCAGAGGGCTGCGAGGGGACCGCTAGTCCGGCGGTGGAGGTTTCTGTAGAACCAAAGAGATAGTGGCTGTCTCAGAGGAGAGTCAAAACACGCGACTTTGTAATTGCACTGGGGGTGTTGGGGTGGGTATCAATCCCTCCCAGCACTGCCTAATCACCATCATCCATCTCAGAGACTTGGCTGTATACTTCTGGATTACTTATAGGAGCAACACACACACACACACACACACACACACACACACACACACACACACACACACACACACACACACACACACATACGCACACGCACAGTAGATTGATACTGTACATGTGCACGCGCACTTGCATGTTGGAACCATCGCTCGGAAATGGAATGACACTAATGAGGCAGGTGAGTATGATGCCAGCATCATACTCACTTACATCAAACCTTGATTGAAATCTATTATACATCATGCAAATTGCACAACATCATAGATGATGGAAGATGGCCGCAGTGATCCGCTAGGGAGTTACAGTAGTGTACAGTACAGGGCTCTGTGTGTGTGTGTGTGTGTGTGTGTGTGTGTGTGTGTGTGTGTGTGTGTGTGTGTGTGTGTGTGTGTGTGTGTGTGTGTGTGTGTGTGTGTGTGTGTGTGTGTGTGTGTGTGTGTGTGTGTGTCCATGGAGGTCTGGACGCTGTTACTGTAAGGGCAAACTCAATTGATCTTTATGATGTGGCTCTGTAGTCTGTAGGTAGCTGTCTGTAGGTAGCTGTAGCTGTCTAGAAGAGGGTCTGTCTGACTGTCAGTGTGTCCAGAGAAAATCCCATAAATCGATCACACTTCCAGCAGGCCACAGAAGTACTTCCAGTAGCCTAATATTATTTTTCACATGTTTTATACTTTTTGAAATATGTAACTTCAATTGTATAATGTAAGTACCGTAAATTGCTCTGATCGTGCTGAAACCTTGACCATGCAGTAGATATGTCATAGTTCATAGATCATCCTCATGATTATTATTTTTTTGGAGCTGTGTGAAGCACAGGCTCCCTATACGTGGCTGTGTGGGTCTGTGTGTCTGTCTGTCTGTCTGTGTGTCTGTGTGTATGTAGCCTGAACTTCCTAAACTTCGGCACGCCACTAGTCCCACAGTTTTGCCACCACACACTCGCGCCATATGTCAAATCGACCGCCTTACTCGGGAATCGTGGGCTATTACTTTTCTAAGAGAAAGGTTCTATAGTTTAATTGATATTAATTTATTAGTGAATTAATTTTCCCCATTGACTTATAATGGGAATCGCAAAAACTCACATTAAATTATTTGTCTCTCGCAAACCATAGGGGCTAGAGTTTCAAGACTTGGAGAGGAGGTTCATAATGATTTCAAGGATTAAATAAAAAATAATTGTGTCATTTGGCCGCATGGTGGCGCCATAACACCCCACTTTACGTTTTGGCCTGTAACTCTTGAACCATAGGTCGGAAAATTAAAAATATTTTTTCCCTGGATTCCTTGGGTCATGACGCATTTCCCCATATAGGCCACGCCCATTTGCGCCATGATAGATTTTCCGCCATCTTGAATTTTCTCCAAAACACACTTTTTGCTCCTTTTCCTACATATTTTCTTCAAATGTCACAAAAATCGGTACACATGATCCACACACACACACACACACACACACACACACACACACACACACACACACACACACACACACACACAGCTCCACTTCACACGGGTGTGATTTTTAATTACAAATAGCTGTTACTGTGCCGTAATGGCTGTCTACATCCACATGTTGAACATGTAAGAGTGTCATACTGTATGACCTATCGTGTTTACATTGTGTTATACCGTCCCTTTGCGTCGATCAGAAGAAGGCGAGCAATGTTTCAGTTCATGGAAACCAATATCATTTACTGGAAACGTATTCACAATCACATCGACTGTCCAGATGCCATGAGCCTAAACCTCCCCATTTGTGTGATTGACCACATTAAAGCCCCATGGTCCATCTGTGATCTTGGCTTTAAACTGTAAAAATGGTCAGAACCGCTGATGAATCCTGATCTTTGCCCATCTTTTTCCAGTTTTCTGCCGGCTCTGCCATTAGGACCATCATGGAGTCACCATTAGAGGACATTAGAGTTTTTTTTCCCCCCAAGGAAATGGCTATAAAAGTGTGTGGAGGAAACAACAGAAATGTCCCTTCCCAAGGCTCATAATGTGTGTGAGCAGCAAGTAGCATGGACAAGCAGCATGAGGTCTGAGTGGATGATCAATGGTAAATGGTACTTTTATATAGCGCCGTTATCCAAGGCGCTTTACAGAGATTGTGCATTACATTCACCCATTCACACACACACACACACACACACACACACACACACACACACACACACACACGCACACACACACACACACACACACACACACACACACACACATTCATACACCGATGGCAGAGGAAACCATGCAAGGCACCAACCTGCTCATCTGGAGCAACTTGGGGTTCAGAATCTTTTTAGAACCAAAAATAATAATTCTAAGCGACAGTTTCTACAGGTGCTGAGCCCTGTCGCCATGTCAGTATTTATATAACTGAATATTCTCCATTCCCACGTAATTTATTTAATATCTGTTCTTGGAACTGCAAATTGTAGAATTTGATTAATGCTTTGTCATACATTACATGTTAGTTTACATAAATAACACTGTTGAGTTTTGTGTGTTGAAAATCAGTTTGTGCAACAATGTTGCACGATGAAGTACCAATTAGGCTCTAGACAGTAAACAACGGGTGGCGTTGTAATCTTAGCTTTGAAGCGAAGTGAGAAAAAACAAGTCAGCCGAGCGGAGCGAATCAGACTGGATTCCAGGCTATCCGGGTGGAGCCAAATGCCCAAAGTCACCAGCCGTGACAGTCATGTCAAAAGAACGACGTGTGTGTGTGTGTGTTGTTTGCTGCCATTCAACAAGTGATTGGTGTCACAGTGTGTAGATGTTCCACTAGCTGCACTGCTGCCGTAGCAAGCAGCAGTCTGCCTCGCTCCATTAATATACATGTAGTGGCCTCTGGAAACTACCGGTATGTCAGCGACAGCAGCGACCACCACTTTGGTTCCGCACGTGATTATCTTGAAACCCTACCTGCTGGATTGCCATGGAATGTGATAATCAACCCCTACTGATATGGCCTTCTCTCTAGCACCACCGTTAGGCCAACATATCCACTTACACAAAAGATATCTAAAAATCTAATGGGCTGAATGTCATGAATCTTGCAAAGCATATTCATGAGGATGACACTTTTTTGATTTTAGTGACATTATGGCCTCATAATTTTGGTGAATATACAATGCCTTTACATATTTTTAGTAGCCACATTACCACAGTACGGATGTTGATATTTTGCTGTGTAACCTACTACTCCTGTAGCCCGTATGCTCTTCATACAGTACAACTGGCAGTGGCAGATACAGTAGAACAGGGATAATACTGGATCAGGGCCATTGTGACCGGGACACAAAAAGGATCACAGTAATTTGACCATTTTCAATGACGGGCTGTCAGCGGATTTGTTCGAGGAAATTGTGATTCACTTGAAAAAAGGGGATGTGTTCCCCTTTTTTCGCCAGAACAAATGGTAAATTAACACCTATTCCTGTAAAACACACACATGCACTCACACACACAAAACAAATTACCTTTATTGTCAGCTAAACGGTCTAATGGGAGCAATAGCCTTAGATGTTGACACAGTTTGTCTAATTTGGCTATGACTGACCTTTTCATGGATGGGTAAAGACCACAGTGTCTGGCACTCGTTGTGGCGTCGTGTCTTTGTCAGGGAGAGTATCGACACGACTGACAGGATCAGTGCCAGATAAAATCCATAGTGTTAATCTAACTCCACGAGCTCACTTACAAGTAGAACCAAATGGACACTTACCAAATGCACACGCTCTACGTTAAATTTACACAGAGGAGCTTGTGTCATGACTGCTTTTGTACTATCCACCATTCTGACTTAGTTTTTATTCACCCATTTGGTTAATTTTGTACACTCCCAGGGCTAGGTTAACACTAGCATTTACTGTATGTTCTGCAATGTATGGCACGCTAATACGAGTCCTGTATGTTGCCAGTAGTCTTGTGCTAAGTGGGGTTTTTTAGTCTGTTAATCTGATTTTGAAAATGGAGCCGAGAGGCGAATCGAGAGGAGAGGAGAGGTGGACAGATTGTGAGCGATACCACTTTGATTGGCTGATAACCTTTGTGATTACCGCCTGGCCTCTGCCAAGATACCGATAAATAAAAGGCTACACTTGTGTGTGTGTGTGTGTGTGTGTGTGTGTGTGTGTGTGTGTGTGTGTGTGTGTGTGTGTGTGTGTGTGTGTGTGTGTGTGTGTGTGTGTGTGTGTGTGTGTGTGCACAAACAGTACAGGCATGCATTCACAACAGTGATGGGCAGTAGCTAAAAGCAGCTTAGCTACATAGCTTAACTACATTTCTAAGTATGTGACGGCAGCTTGCTACATTTTCCAAGTAGCTTGCCCATCACTGATTTACAATAACGCATACTACACCTGACTCCTGCTGCATAAATACTACTGTGTATCTGATCTTTGTTCAATAATTTTTGTCATATTTCATATTATTGTGTAGGTCTAGTATACAGTAGCCTATGGCAAGATTTTGTTTTGTGTTCATGTTTTCTTTCAGAAATAAGGGCTATCAATGATCTGCTATCACACAATTGGATTCTGATTCTTGGGGTCGCGATAACATTTTTCCGATTCAAAACTATTATATATACTATACTATCATCTAAAAATGATTCTCAATATGTTTTATCTATATTAATTCATATTGTGAACACCCTTTCCACTGGCACACTCCTATTCATTAGTTGCCTTCCAGACCACTTAAACAGTGGCAGTGTAAAAATGTAAAATATAATCACACAATCAAATATTTACAGGTATGAATTTCTCTCTCTCACCCTCTCTGTCTCTCTCTCAGCTTGGCTGTCAGTTGACATGCCAGACTGACAGTCATGCGTCTGGTGTCTGGGGCAGATACATACACAGCACAAATTGTATTTTCTATTTCACCGCGTCCCCGGCATACGTCTATATCAGCATCCTCAACAAATGGAAATAAACCTTGTGACACGGGGTGACACAGCTTGCTCTAGAGAGCTGTGTCCCATTTTTTGTCCCATTTTGGCCCTCTATAGAAACCCATTTAGCCATGTCACAAAAGAAATGCAATAACTGAAGTCTGCGGGTGGTTTAGTGTCTGAATATGATGTCTGCTTGACGGCTTTCATCTTTGAATTATGACTAGTGAATAGATGAATTGACCGCAAGAACTTTCTGTTTGGATTTGTTTCCCCACTGTGTTGCAATTTTTACAATTTTGTATTTTCTTTTGATATGAGACCCTGTCCATGTAGAAACATTTTTCATGCAAGGTGGTATGCCAGTAGTACTCAGTTAGACCCCTCATGGAACCAAATGGCCCCTTTTGGGTAAATCTTTCCATGTAAGCTTTATTCCATTAGTGAAAAGTATCCAAGTGCTGTACATGCACTCCAGAGTTAGTCTAGTACAATTTTGAGGTACTGTACCATTACTTTAGTTCTTGTAGATTGTCTATTTTCGGACAAGTTTAACATTCTTACAAATTTAAGTATGTTTTATTTTGGTACAGTAAGTAAATTACTTTTGATGCCACCTACCCCCCTCAGACCCCCCACCGTGCAACTACATTGCAGTATTTATGTAAAACATTTGAGTACTTTTTTCCACCGCTGTCCAGTCAAAGACCTTGGGTTGCTGTGGAGGAGTTCTGTTGGCTAAATAACATTGGTTAACCACCGGTGACCCTGGCATCCCTATTTTGGGCAGTTATTCAAAAACTTTCAAAGCGATGTAATGTCAGACAGCAGGATCCCTGAATCTCCGGTGAAATGGGATCCTATGATGAACATTGTGGTGATACAATTTAGATTTTTTTATCTACTCACCAAAGTGCAATTCATTTTCACTGCAGTGAAGAAAAAAATATTATACTGTACAGTACCGTATATCAGAATTGAGAATGTGTCTTTACTCACAGTTGGAGAGATAAATCATTAAAGCTAACCAGGAAATGGCATCCCATACTGTGCTGCACTTTATTTATATTCAAGTGACAGTGGCGACTCTTTGCAGCATTTTGACACTTTGCATTTTTGCATTTATGATGACCCTCTCTTTTTTCTCTCTCTATAATGCATCATTACTACCACAAGAAGGCTGTGCAAGTCCCTGGCTCCCTAACAAATTCATATGCTGATATATATTTAAACATAGTCTTTAAATACTCAAGACAGAAGTTCCAAGTCTGTGTGACCTTCACTTGGATGGGGATCAACTGGCCTTTCATATTTGAACATTTCTTTCCCCCATAATTCCAGGGGCTGTCAGATCAATTGTCCATCCACGGATCATCTCAGTCCTTTTGCACCGTCTGTGAGAAAGTGATCTCTAAACCAGACCTCTGTGCCCTCCGTCTGTGAGAACGCAAGGTGTCCTCTCGTCCTCTGCCTAGTAATCCCCGGGACCTCTGCTCACTCGCCGCTGCTGATTCTCCCTCTTTTCCTCTCTATCTGTCTACCCTCCCTCTTCTTCTTCCGCTCTTACCCCTGTCAGCACTGTCTAGGATGTCCACATTATTAAAACACAAAACATCCTAATCCCCTTAGTCCAACAGCTGCCTCCAGATTGTTCATCAGTATGTCGAGCTTATAGCTGAAAGACCTCGCTGTAAGACCTCAGCTCAGATGGGTCTCGCCTCCAGGACTGTTCCCAGTCAAGTGAAATGGATAGCATTTTTGCTTCTTTTTAGTTGCCGATATCCTGCCTTGAGTCAAAGGGAGAAAAAAAGGCACATGTTTATCAGTCAGTCGTCAAAGTGACGTTTCGCAGCAGCCGAGAAGATAATTTTGCGAGAAACTCATGATTTTTATTTATTAATTTCCTCCGTCTCTCTCTCTCTCTCCCCCTCTCCCCTCATTTCTCTGTCGGTTCTAATTATCATTCGCTCCTCCTTTTCTCCTCGAGCCCGTCACCCAGGCTCGGTGTCAGACTCTTATTGGACACCGACGGTCCCTGTAGCTCGTTGCACATTTACCAGATTTCATTATCATCAGCGGAGCATAGGGAGGGGAGCGGAGGAGCCTTTGATATTTGGAGGCACAATGTGTGGGAAGGAAGGAAGGAAGGGAAGAAGGAACAGGGGGGCTCTGGGATGGGGTGGGAGGGAGGAGAGTGTGCCATCACTGCTAAGGCACATCAAAGGGCTCCGCAGCAGATGTCTCCAAACAAGATGGCTGCCAGGTCAGCTTAGTGAATTACACCAGTAATAAGGACAGGTTGATGTTTATGCCACAACGCTCGGGTCCATGCACCGCTTTTGTGTTGTTTTTGCTGGTGTGCAGTTGATTTTCGTCAGATCTTTGATCTCTGCGCATGGCTTTTAACCTGAGAGTGAGGCAATTTTGTCCAGACGAGCTGAGTAAGCTAGCTTTTGATCTACATTGTGTCATTGAGAGGAGAGGGGGAATGTGCATTTGTAGGAGTGTGGTCATTGGATGACAGATACTGTATATAGAAGGGTAGACAGACAGACAGACAGACACATAGACAGAGAGAGGGAGAGAAAGTTAGTAAAGAAACGTGCCAATGGCTTTGTTTTGTCGTTGGTGTTTCAGAGCAGGATGTTTTGGTTTGTTTGGGGCCTGAAGGCCTGACAGACCTAATGGGGCATGGGGAGGCCCAAACCATGTCTGACTGAATGAGGCCATCACACATGTTGGGGGGACTTTTATGCAGGAAAAGGTGAACAGACTCTGTATTAACCACTTAAGCCCTATGAAAAAACACACACGAAAACACAATAACGCTGATCTACAAGGTCACAATGTGTTGCATCGCTTGTAGATCAGCTGTTCTTGAAATTTGAGGACATTTCTTTTGAAACAGCACCAGTCAGTCACCCTATAGTTCGTATTGGATCAAATACCTTTCAAAGCACTTAAACAGCTACGGTACATGGCTTTACAGCTGTTAAGCACAACAAAATGAGGACGAAAATGAGTTATTGTCGGCAAGATACACCACTGTGCAAGGGAGTTAGTCAAGCTTTAGCCACCTCATGCTGCTCCTTCTAGTTAGACTCGTGAATATGGCCACAGATGGCATGAAACAAAATGTTATGCAAACATCTCGGCAGCCCTCCGGGGTTAATAAATCCAAATGTTTGACTTCTGTGAGGATCCCTAAACCACCTGAGGCCCATTCTCTAAAAAACACAATAACGAGCGCTAGCCGGGTGGAACCAAATACCCGACATCACAAGCCGTGACAGTCGTGTCAAAAGAACGACGCGTGCACGTGTATTGTTTGCTGCCCGTCCGACAAGTGCTTGGTGCCGCAGTGTAGATGTTCCATTAGCTACGCTGTGCTGCCGTAGCAACCAGGCAGTCTTCCCCGGTCCATTATTCAACAGCACATGCGGTGGCCTCTGGAAACTGTATAGGCGACAGCGCCGTCTCATGCATACCAACAGGAGTGTTAGCATGCGGCGCTAGCACTAATGCACATCCCGGGGTTGGATGGATTGGACGGGATGCCGCTCTCTGGGGGTGAGCAACAAGAAAAACCTGTCATGGTGAGATTAAAGTTCCACCCTGGCCTCACATCAAGTGGAATGACACCGTCTGATGGGGCAGGATGGTTGGCAGGTGATCCGTTCACCAGGAGCATAAGGAAGATGTTCAGATGGCTGAACAGTGGCTCACGTCCCTGGAAGGAGAGATGGGAATGGGGTGTGTGTGTGTGTGTGTGTGTGTGTGTGTGTGGGGGGGGGGGGGGGTGTTGCAACTGCCTGCAACTCCAGCCTTTGTCCTGCTGCACGGGTAGTTGCTATAGCAACGTGACTTTGCATTCCTTTTCACCTGCCGTTTTTGATCAATTTTCACTCCAGCCTCTCCCTGTCCCCCCCCCCCCCTCTCTCTCTCTCTCTCTCTCTCTCCCTCACTATCTCTCAGTTCGTTTCAAATTGCTTTATTGGCATGATATAAAATATGTTTTGCATTGCCAAAGCTTTCATATAACATATAACAAGTCAATACATACTGTACATACTTACGTACATACAGTATAATTGAATTGTTCTCTCTACAGTCTCCCTTAGCAACAAAGGCCAACAAGTGCCATAGTGGTACAGAGTGGACACACGCACGCACACACACTCACAAACGCGCACACAAACCAAATGCCAGGATGTGTTGCAGAATCAACGGCTCGGGCACCATAAAACCCACGTTGGGTCGCTCCATCATGGCTGTACCTCCACACCAACCAGCATGGACCTCTGGTGCATTTTAAAGAGCTCTCTGTCTTGATTGGCAACGGTGTTCCGTCAGAGCCCAACCCGCCCCTGGCTAATGATTTATTAGGGCTTCCTGGAGTGTCCCCGAACCACCTCTCCTACTCTCCATCACCGCCATAATGACAAATTACGGAGCACTCAGACCGAACCTGGTTAGACCCTCATTACTGTCCGCCTTCCTTCTCTACCAATAAAAGCATAGGGAGTGCCGGAAAAAAGAAGAAAGAAAACTGGGAAACGTGTGCGAGCAATTACGGGTAAATGGCACGTGAACTCGGGAAGATGGCATCCGAGCAAGCGCAGGCGCAGCATCAGGACCGCTGTGGGTTCAAGGGATGGTAATGTGTTAATTGGTCTGTTTCAATCAGGCACATTGAGAAGGATAGAGGTCCTGGGTAATGGCTGGATAGATAGGAAGTGACAGTGGGGTCTGTGTGCAGAGAACACGTAAGGGCCTGCGCCGCGGGAGGCACTGAGGCAAGATAACCACGCTCCCACGTAAACCCACAATGCCATGCAGCACACAAGTGCACAGTATGTGTGCAATGAGTAATGTCTATTTTTTCACAATGTGGTTACACATGTACCTATGGGCATATCCATACTGTGACATCTCGGAATTACGTGTTCAGGACCGGATGAATAGGTCACACACACTGTGACACACATGTACAGTATGCACATCACATACTGTAGGCACACACCCATGCACATTTGTGAAATGAAACGTGCTCATTCCTTATCCACCTAAATCCATGCACACAATGTGCTCATGCATGTGTGCCACTCTGTTGGCACGTGCATACTGTGCTGTATGTGTATTGCACGTGGATTCTGTGCCAAATGGCTGATGAAGCTGCAGCACATGCAGCTGTAGAACCTTGAACCTATTGGTTTGGAAGCAGCAATGGAGTTACAGTAGTAAAGGACTCCCTCATCACATTTCCAAAGCTTTTTTCCCTTATAGCGTTTTCGCTTATGCAGGTCTATGGTTATGGTTAACATACTGTAAGACACACCCAATTAATAACCATGAATTTTGAAGCTTATTTTAACCACTTAAGCCCTATATACTTCATCCAGGGGTCTATATTTGGTCCGTTCCTATTTCCCTCTACCCCTACTACACCGAACTTCACCTATCATGACAGGTCCAGAGCAGGGAATGCTAGGTTTTTATCCAAAGAATTCCAGTGGAAATCTGTGGCTGGAACACCACTGGGGGAGGTAACTTCTGTGTTGGTATATATAAAACAGTTAGTAACAGGGATTGTGTTGGCAAAGAATTCAAGGAAAAACAAATGCATTGCTGCTCTAAATCAGTGTGCATGCCATGACAAGCGGGCGCTAATGTCCCAGCTCATTAGCACAACATCTGGAATGGGTCACACAATTCTGCTGGAAAACAAATAGAGGAAGTGACAGGAAAATGCACTCTAGCTTATCGCTGGGGAGCTACATTTGTCACATTGTACGCACGCAGGCGAGCATAGCACACACACACACACACACACACACACACACACACACACACACACACACACACACACACACACACACACACACGTACATACTCTACATACAGTATGGTATATATATGCTGTGACATATTAGCGTCATGTCCAAGGGGTATACTTGTACATCAAGCTGCCTCATTGTCGGGCCTCATGGCTCAGGCTCTGCAAGGCTTACAGTCCTTATATAGTACACACAGTATATCGTCGTTGTCGGGGTGGAAACCTCGTATCTCCACGATTAAAATCGGTAGGTTCATTCGCAAAGTAAAGCCCCGCTTCATCGTACAAGGCCGTCGCACAAAAGTAGTGAAAACAGCCGATCTACAAGCACACAACGCCTCGCGGTGCGAGGCGTTGTGTGCTTGTAGATCGGCTGTTTTCACTAGTCTAAATCGTTTTTAAAATGGAAAATGCAAAACGAACGGTTTCGGACATACAAGGTTTTCACCCGACAACGACGATATGTATCTATCTAAAATATGTGTATGTATATATATACACACACACACACACACACACACACAAACACACACACACACACACACACACACACACACACACACGCTACAGTATGTATAAATGTATCTGAATTATTAATGCATGTACAAAACTGGATGCACTGTGAGAGACAAGTGCTGGCACAGAGCCCTGGTGGTACCGTGTTATTCTGCAGCATCTCTCTGGTCCTCGGAGAGTTAAGAGGTGTTGCTTTTAAAACAAACACCTGAGTCTGTCTGAATGGTCTGAGCACAGCAAACAACCAACATTGATGTGTGTGTGTGTGTGTGTGTGTGTGTGTGTGTGTGTGTGTGTGTGTGTGTGTGTGTGTGTGTGTGTGTGTGTGTGTGTGTGTGTGTGTGTGTGTGTGAAATGTTATTTTATTAGTGCCTAATTGTAATTTTATTAGTTCAGACACTTTAGTACACACACCTCAGTGCTATTGACATTGTTGACAAGTATAGCGGAGGGAATTGGGGCTATCGATGCAACTATCGATGGTCTTCTTAGCGATGGTTCTATCCTTTACTTTTCCGATCAATCACATAATCGAAATCTCGAAATGCGGAATGAGGAATGTGTAAATCAGCGAATTCATGTGAAACAATTCTCATCGATTTTTCTTTTTATCGACTAAATCGATTAGTCTGATTAAGCGCTTAAGCTTGATTTTATACAGTGTACACAGAAATAGCTAAATTAGCCTGTCCAGAAGCTCACAACCCGTTGCATCGTGATGTGTAGTGAGCTTGTAGATCTGCTATTTTTGAAAATGTTAGATTTAATTTTTTTTGCTTTATGCTTCATTTAAAAAAAATACATTAAAAAGACTAGAATGAAGACTAGATTGACCCCAGCAATTATTTTATTAAATTTATTTTATTTTTTGTAATAATCTATCACATCAGTTAGTTCAAATAACTATTGCACTAGAGCAATATGACTGCATTCTGCAGGTGAAGCTGTGTTGGTCCCACTGTGGGCTGAAAGAGGTCGGGTCAAGTAGTGGACAAAGTCCTTCATTGTTCCTTGGAGGCCGTGTTGTTGCAGGGTGCTGTTGCCACGCGGGACAGTGTGACGAGCGTCCCAAAGTTTGGATGACTTTAGGAAAGCATCCGAAGGTCGTGTCTGTGAGTGACAGGTTGCCCTTACTGTAACTGAACTCCCCTCATGCAGTAAACCTGAACCATCTGCTGCTGTACGCAGAATATATGTACACACACACGCACGCACGCACGCACGCACGCACGCACGCACACACACACTGTATAGGAGGAGGTATAAGAGGTGTTTTATATTAACTGCTAGCTGACTACCAATAAATACTGATACTACCAATAAATCACCCAATCCTATCCCCAAAAATGTCACAAAGATTTGTAGAAGAGTTGTCTTAACCTAGCCTCCTGTGCTCCTGGGATGTAGTTTCATGCCAGTCCATGACAACTGGATCCCCTTGAATCCCCAAATGATGGATATAAGTCACATATGTGATTTATGAATGCAATTCTTCATTTGCCACTGCAATATACAGTATGAACCAGGTCTGTAGAGATCCCCCCCTCTCTCTCTCTCTCTCTCCTTGCCTGTGTCTATGGGTGCTAGCCTGGTGAGGTTCTATTGGCAGTGGCCAACTTCTGTGGAGAGCTACGCTGGTGCCTACCTCACTGCGCCAATCCGGGACCATGCCAGTCAGCAGTAGCTAAGTAGGTCACACTGCAGTCCCTCTGGCTCCCTAGCTAGAGAGGGGGAGAGAGGGAGATGGAGAGAGAGAGAGAGAAGAAAGTGCAGGAAGATAAAAAAAAAAAAAAAAAAAAAGCCAAGAGAATGAAGAAAGAGTTAGAACATGTAATGGCATCAGAAGGAGAGAGGGGAGGATGATATGAAATGTGAAGAGGGAGTAAGACTAAAGGGAGGGTTTTGAAAAGGGAGCAGGACAAAATGACGGTGGGGGATGAGAGAGGGAGGGAGAGGAGAAGAGGCGAGGCAAGGAAAGGCGGCAGTGGAACTGACTGGATTGTATTAAAGGGAAAAGACAGAGTGGTAAACCAGGAATGGAGCCAGAGGGGGATGAGAGGAGTAGAATTCCAGCGGTGGTCGTCTCTGACAGCAGTGTTAAGGTGGCTTCATGGTCCGACCGAACAGCTCAAGTTTGTTCAGCTATTAGGTAATAACTAAAAGCGCCATTCAGAATTCAGCCAGGCCTCTTCGAACGTATTTTATAGCCATAGTAGTTGGGCTACTGTGACCGGTCAGAACTTGGTCAGAGAGGTTCAAGGTGTATTTAAGTATTTAGGTGTTGTTTCCGCATTCAGCCCAAGGCTTCATTCTGCGAAAGCAGCGATAGCTTTGAAGAGACATTGGCTGAGGAGGAGGAGGTAGGGATGGGACGATAATCATTATTATTGTTTATCGTGATAAAAAACATTCACAATAATCGTATCATGGAGATTTAAATTTATCGTGAAATTGTCAGCAGGCAAACCCTAGATGCATATCTGGTACCACTTAAACTCTCTATAGTTGGTAAAACGGACCTGGAAATAACGTTTTGTTTTCACACTCTACCAAATCCCTTTGCCAAAAAGCCCCAAAATAATTGATGTTGGAGATATTTTGATTATTGCGATAATATCGGAAATCGCAATATCTTTAGTCACAATAATGGTGACATGAAAATGTCATACCGTCCCATCCTAGTACTAGTCTCATTAGCCAACCTCACACCTCTGTAATCCCTCTCTGAGTGACCATGCATGAACATAAACTGTCGCCAGTAATATAGCCAAACCTCTGCACACCTGTGACAAATGTCCCACAGCGCGTCATAGTGGGGCCCAGCACCGGTTCCAGCCCTGCTGTGCTGGCTGTACACAGTGACAGCTTAAGTGCAGCGATGCCAGTCCAAGCCCAAAAGAAGCCACTTGGCTTCTATGAGCACTTTAAACCTTCTGGATTATTTGATGAATTGAAAAAGCAATTGATAATACTGTATAATAAACTTTAGTTACTAGTTACTTTGCAGATATAAATTATAATATTATAAGACATACTTTAATGGGGCGCCTGCTGGCCTACTGGTCCAGGCGCATATACCACTTAGGCATTGCCACACAGGCATGGATGCCTGGCGGCGTCGCTGGTTCAATTCCCGATCCTGACGACCTTTGCCACGTGTCACATCCCATCTCTCCCTCCATTTCCTGTCAGTCTAGTGCAGTCCTATCATTAAAACACAAAAGCCACTATTCCCAGGCTATTTGAAAATAACCGATTTACAAGTAGATCTGCTATTTTCAAACATTTTGTACTTTTATTTTTGGTTCCTTAAGTACTTTTTGATGCCAATACTTTCATTTTTTTATTCAAGTATATTTTGTATTCCGGACTTTTACTTGTAACAAAGTACATTGCAGTATTGATACTTTTACTTTTTTTCCCCTCCAACCTGTTCCATCCACCTTCCACCCTGCTGTCACGTTGTGCTAATGCTCTCACTCAAAAGGCTGTGTTGTTTTCCCACTTCTATTTATATAGCCAGCACCATGTTATGTTCCAGAGAGGCTTTTTATTCCAACCCCTTCCTTTTATGTGCTTCATATAAGCACAGAATCTGCACAAATGCAAAAACATCTTCATGTCTATTGTCTAGCTCCACACGCACGCACGCACGCACGCACGCACGCACGCACACACACGCACACACACACACACACACACACACACACACACACAGCATAAATTGTCACAGAGAATACATTTTCAAGAAAATGTCCTATAACTAACAGGTTCAAAATCCTTTTTTTATGTAGTTTTTGATTGATGGAGTTTGAAACGTCAGATATATTTTAAAAATAGGCTACTCCGCTACTGTATCCATCCTGAGAGAAATATGTGTACACCTCAAAAATCCCCTGCTAGCCGTCGCTAGTGGTCCTGCTGCTCCTTATACCCGTTATGGTTTTAGAGATACATCTTGTTTGAGGCCAAAGCATTGGATGGACAAGTACAATACCGCCCATTAGACGTTGTACTAGAATATGGAACTAGAGGAAAGGTAATGAGGTCACCCAAATCCGTAGGATTCCTCCTCTGGGGAGGTTGAACGCACTCAGCAAGTTTAACCACTTTCAACGTGTCCCTATTTTGGGCATGTCATTCTACAGTATACATAGGTGAACATTTTTCAAAACTTTTCAAAGATTATGCTTACGTTGGCAGCTTCTTTTTTTGTACGACAAAGTATATCCTACAATATAGTACATTTTATACTCCCCAGGACTTTTTTGTGGACCTTAATGGTCTTACTGTACTCTGTGCTGTTTACATTTCTGGCTAATAAGGATTCAATATAGGGCAATCTGCCCATGAGACGTAATGTGTGCAGCTAGAAATGTTGGCCTATATGGTCGCCATTAGAGGAGATATGGGATCACCAGTGGGGACCATTATCTGGTGAGCATCAAGGTGAACAGAAAATTCCATAGCAGTTCACTGGGCCATTCGTTTTCGAGCTACAGTATGTTTGAGACCAAAGTGTTAGATGATTTATTTAACTGATGGTCCCACGGAACAACCGACCGACGGACGTCTACTTTTAGAACCCAACTGCTAGCAGGGCTAAAACGCATCCCCCTCCAGTGGAGCCATGGGACATGCATGTATATTTACAACCCTCTCCTCACAGGCCATGAGGCTTCTCCTCAACCGTTAATCACTTAAATCCTATACACTTCAGTTGACCGGGGTCCTCCAGGGGTCTATACTTGGTGCCCTCCTTTTTTCCCATCTAGCTGGCATCCAGCTACCAGCTAGATGAACCTAGACTCACTGAAGCTAATGAATGAATAAAAACGATTTTTCTGTTCCATGAAACCCAAACCTTTCTGGACAGCATATCTGAAAGTATTGACCTCACTCTATGTCTTACATTAAGGCAGGGTTCTTCAACATTGTGAGCTTGTAGATCTGCTATTTTTGGCTAAAGTTCTCAGAATATATTATGGACGCTAGGGTTCAAGTGGTTAATATAAAAAAGGGAGAAAAACGTTTCTATCACTAAAAGATTTGGAGGACCCCCTGTAGTAATTCTGAGGACCCCCAAGGGGTCCCAGACCCAGACTCCCTGTCGAAGACCCTTGCATTAAGGTATGGGATCCAATAATACTTCATTTATACGATGTGAAGTGTTGTGAGCTTTTATGTCAGCTATTTCTGGCATGCAATGCAAAAAAAACAAAGTATAAATCAGGCTTACGGAATTAGCATTTTTCCATTTGTGGTGACAAGACATGAGAGTGTGGCTTCTGTGGCGTCTGTGCAAATCATTTCTATTTCCGTTGACTTCCTTTCTGTCTTCATTTCTATCCTCCTCCCATTCTTCTTCCTTCCTCCTCCTCCTTCCTTCCTTTCCAAATGTGTGCCCAGCGTCATCCTTGTGGGAATAGAACACACACACACCCGCGCGCACGCACACAAACACACGCAAACAAACCGTGCCTACCAAGCATGCCGAGACTCTTTAACACCCCTCATTATCTTATTAATACCTGGGGCCATGTCAATAGCTCCTAATACCAGTGTCAGCAGCCTCTAATGGATTCACTCCCATCGGCATCACTCCTCTCCCTCCTCCCCCCTAACAAAAAAAAGGGGGAGAGAGAAAGATAGATGCCTTCACTAATTCTGGGCCTCTCTTCTTTGTCAGTGTCACGCTACATTTTCCCCCATAGTGCATTTTTTGTGAGCTGTTATAAGTGCAGACTCATCCAGGGTATGGTGTTCTGTAGCCTACGGTATACACGGTTTGGCACCCATACACAGCACACCCCTTACCCTTCATTAACACCTTGGTGTTCATTTTTTTATTTTGATTTTAGAATTTGTTTGGATGGAAAGACTTTTTTTTTTTTCACTTAGCTTGGTAGTGGTTTGTTCTCCCACTGGTCAACATTTCACCTTCAAACAGGGTCACACTTCAAGGGTTAATTGTCCTGGTTTGACTTGGCTTGGGTTTACCTTGCCTTGGCTTGGTTTGGCTTATCTGGTCTTGGCCTGGGGTTGAGGTACAGAGGTTACAGTAAAATCCTCACTGTTTAATTGAACATTGTAAAAAGGTGCAAAGAGTTCACGCTCCCCGAGTGAAATGAACACTGGGGGATTATACAGCGTGGCTCAGAGTAATTTAGCAACAGAAGTGATCCCTCTGCTACTGTAAGCCATACTCTTCAGAGGCAGATTTTCAAATCAATACACTTGACGTGAGTCAAAAAGACGAGATGACATGTTCCTCTTTAATTAGAGAACAGCCACCGAAACTGACTTTTAGAATGACGCAAGATGATTGACCACTTAAACCCTTTCTCCTTAGTTAACCGGGAACCTCCAGGGGCTATACTAGGTCCTCTCCTTTTCTTCTCTCAACACAAAATCTCTTTCACGAAATTAGCTACAATCTACAAGCTCAATGACAGGGGACAGGCGCTTGCATGTACATGTGATGATGTTCGTTCCTGTGACAATTCTCACATTGAAGCTCTTGGGGCCTTGGTTCTTACCAGGAAACATCACAATCACATTATCACCATCACCTATGGAGCCAACAAGGTTGACAAGAAGTTAACCAGGCAAGGAACACCCCCAATGTTAACATACATACAACACACACTCCGTCACTGTCGCGTGGCAACCAGGCAACGTATGACTCGGGCTTGGGTGTACATTAATTATGTGTGTGTCTTTGTGCGTATGCACGTGTCTGTCCTTGAGACTTTGTGTGCGTGTGTCTCTTTCCGTCTTTCCATGACTGTCCTGTAAGCAGAGGCCAACTGGAGCAATTACTCCCTGGCGCTGATTAATGGTGCAACACTCTGCAGCCAAACATGGACAACGCCCCTGTGTGGTACCACACCACCTCCTCTATGCAGTACCATACTGACACACTGTAGCACACACACACACACACACACACACACACAGTATATCGTCACTGTCGGGCAGAAACCTCGTATCTCCAAGTTTCAAATGTGTTCTTTCGCAAGTGCGTTCTTTCGCAAGTAAAGCCCTGCTTCATCATACAAGGACGTCGCACAAAAGTAGTGAAAACAGCAGATCTACAAGCACACAACGCCTGGCAGTGCGAGGCGTTGTGTGCTTGTAGATCGGCTGTTTTCACTAGCTTCACTAGCTTAAATCATTTCAAAAATGATAAATGCAAAACGAAACGGTCTTGGACATACGAGTTTTCCACCCGACAACGACGATATAATATATTCTGCAAATCTTGTCCAAAACTGTGACTTTTCAGGAAATGTAACAAAAATGTTCAGAGATATTGAGGTGACGCGATTTTCACTACTAGAGGTTCACATTGTGCTCAGCTGCTCTGCTGTGGAATGCTCTCCCTGACCACCTGAGAGCACAGTCGACGCTTTTAAAACAAGACTAAATACCTTCCTTTTTAGCAAGGCTTTTGCCTAGAAGGACTTATTCCTTGCCTAGAAGGAATTATTTTTATTATTATTACATCTAGAGTTCGGCACCGCCGAACCGACCAATATGTCTGAGTCCTATTGTCGTTTTGTCAGAGTACCCGTTGTACCTGACTGTCTGTGTCCCTTTTGTGCTCATAATGGAGATCTCTGTATCTGTCTGTTTACCTGTGCCCATATGGAGATCTCTGTATCTGTCAGTACTTGTCCCTTTTATGCCCATATATGGAGATCTCTGTGTCTGTCAGTACTTGTCCCTTTTTTTTGCACATATATGGAGATCTCTGATGTCATTAGTAAATGCCCATACCTGTATATTGGCATGCCCATCTATGGGCATATTGGTCAGATCGGTGGTACTGGACAAACGCATATCCGAATGATGTGATGGCAGGCACCACCACACTCTCTTGAGTCCTTGCTGATATGTGTGTCGACTTTGAAGTCGTCGTCTCATATATGCAGATGACCATATGGGTATAGCGGTTGGATCTGAGACTCTGGACAACTGGATCTCCATATATGCGTATTGGATTTGTTTATGGTTATATCTGAGTCATAGTGATATGCCTATGGGCGTGTTGGGTTTGGTTTTGGTTATGTCTGTGTCATAGTGACATGCCTATATATGGGCATATTGGGTTTGGTTGGTGTTATGTCTGAGTCAGCCCATTAGACAATTTCAATATAGGATTTATGAACATTCAACATTGATCTGAGCTTGTAGATTAGCAATTTTCCTTTCTTTCACTTGACACTCTTTTGTGATGATGAAGTAGGGCAGTGGTTCTCAATCTTATATTTATTTCTGAAGCCAAGCACCCCCTTCCCCTGATTACAGCAAAATTGACATCAAAAGTCCAGTTCCATAAAACAGCATAATGGAAAATAAACATTGCTTTCTATTCAATAACTGTTAATACTAGTCAGGTTATTGATGTCATTTGGTTGCCATGGCCGCCGTTTGGGCTTGTGCCCCTCAAACCAAAGGCATGACTTGAGGCCACAGTGGCCTTAATGCCCCAGCTGACTGTACCACTTTCTCCTCTTTCTCCTTCTTGTCAATATGTAGACAGTAGACACCAGTCTCTTTCTTGTCATGTCCTTTGTTGAGATTATGAAATCTTAACTCCCCCGAGTCCCCATCTTTAAACCAACCCTGTGACTTTGATTGGTGCTGGGCTGAGCATGGATCAGATTATAAATACCGTCATTTATCCACAGTATTTCACTGCAGATTAGGTTATCATCCCTAACCCTTAAAGTTATACCATGTAACTTTTTTTATAAAACAAATCTTAAAATTGTCCTAACTGTTAAATCGCTAAAGTTTTAGAACCCCCACTCTGTTATTTTCAGCTTCTGAAGCCTTCTCTTTATATGTTTTCTATGAGTTGCGAGGGGGGGAGAATTTCCCGGCAAAATGATGTCATCTCCCACATGATACACTACCGGCCAATCACAGCGCCGATCATACACCACCGGCCAATCACAGCGAGTCTTGCTGTCTCTAAAGGAAGTAGCTTCCCTCAGCAACTGTGTTTACATTGGTGAAGGAATCTTGCTTGCTACTCCCTCAATTCTGGTCTAAAAATGATGGGAGACGGCTCTACGGAATCGTATCGGCAAGGCGGAGGTGCTCGTGACGGCCGCGGTGGTCCGCGGACCCCCGTTCCGGTGGTCCGCGACGACTCCGGCCGAAAAAAGCAATAACGCTACTGACCACTAGTTGAGCAGCTTCCACAGTACAGCTTTAAATTCAACACATTCTTTCAATGGACTGGCATTTGGCCTTTGTGCCCTCAAAAACATGGACAACACCAAAGGCCGAGTGGCCTTGCCCCTAAAATGACGAAATTCCAGGCCTGGATACAAGGTTTCTTTCCAGACACAGACGATAATTATACACATAATACATGCACCAGTCACAGATGATCTGACATCCAGCTGTAATGCCTAATTTATCTTCCGCTGCACGTCGCGGATGGAACGTGCGTGTGAGCTTGTACTGTATAGGGATGTGCAACGGGTCACGTGGACAAAACTGTGAGTCTGGCTTAACTTGTTGGAATTGGCCAGTCGGGGGGCGATTCATCAAAAAAACAGTTTCAGACGTGACACCTCTCATAAATCATCCGAGGAGGTGGAGGGATGGTGTTTATGTGTGTTTATGTTTGTGTGTGTATGTCTTTTGGTTTGTGTGTGTATGAGTGTGTGTGTCTGTTTCTTGCATTCCTGTACTTGTCAGTGTGTGTGTGTGCACACGCGGTATGTGCGGCGTGCGTACCTGTGTGTGCTTATGCATGTTCCATCTGCAGAGGGTGACCTCCGTTTACCTGTCACGCATTGTTACCTTTTTGACGTCCCCCCCCCACAAACAGACACACGTAACATGCACACACTGCAGTATGCAGCTGCACTGAGCCATTCATTCCCGCTGTGTGCGCTATGGGTAGCTGAAGCACTGCCGGAGACATCGGTCAAACGTTACAAACAAGAGATTTGTCGGGAAGAGAAATGAGGTAAGGATAAAAAAAGAGAATAGACAGAAATACACTGCACAAAGTGACAGAGAGAGAGAGATCACTCTGGCACGGACATTATGTACAAACGCACTGAAGACTGAATTGAGAGTGTGAGAGAGAGAGAGAGAGAGAGAGAGAGAGAGAGAGAGTGTAGAAATAAGCTTTTGAAATCTGCAGCATCGTAGGAGACAGAGATTTCCCTCTCACAATGCACCATGGACAGGAGGGGATCCTAGCACGCTTCACACACACACACACACACACACACACACACACACACACACACACACACACACACACACACACACACACACACACACACACTTGTGAGGACATAAACATAATAGGACATCGACGCGTAGCGCGTACCTTCAACCCTATCCCTTAAGGGAGAGTGTCGATATTGCGACAGCATCTGTTCGACGGTTCATTCTTTTGACACAGGTGAATGTTAACCTGGTGAAAAGCTAACCTGCCGACATGGGTGAATGTTAACCTCTATGCCTAAACCTAATCCAACCCCTAACCCTATAACCTCAGTAACCGTGACGCGGGTGAGAAGCTAACCTGCTGACACTCGTTGTCGAAATAATGACCCATCGAAAGAGCGAGATTTTCCCTTCCCCTAACCCTACCCCAACTTGAATCTTCTCCCAATTGGAAATCTAACTACCGGTATAAACATTTCTGTTTTTAACCATTAAACAACCACTTTTCTTATCAATAAAATGTAGGGTTTAGGGGGTGGGTGGATAGAGCATCTCCACTGAGGGTGAGGTATGGGTCTTCAGTAGTCACAGTTCTGTGGGAGAGAAACAGAGCGGCTGAGTGATCTGAGAATCTGGCCGCAACACGGCCCGTCGTTTGAACCTTGCTCACTTCCAGCCTCGTGGCCCTGACCCAATTAGCATTTTACTGGTGTCTGTCTTCAAAGGCGAGGGGCAGCTGTAGCAACACATGCACACGGACGCACGCACGCACGCACGCACGCACGCACACACACACACACACACACACACACACACACACACACACACACTCTCTCTCTCTCTCTCTCTCTCTCTCTCTCTCTCTCTCTCTTACAGCTAAATATGAGAGAGCCTTTTAGGCTACTCTGAGGTGTGGGAGGGTGTGTCACCACCTACTGTATCTACTGTATGTAGCAGTGTTGTAAAACTAACTAAGTACATTTACTTAAGTAATGTACTTAAGCACAATTTTGAGGTATTTGCACTTTACCAATTTCCCATACTTTTGCTTCTACTCCACTACATCTGGGATCCAAATATTGTACTTTTACTCCACTACATTTATTTGAAAACTTTAGTTTACTAGTTACTTTGCAGGTGTACATTATAATATTATAAAACATACATAAACCACTTTAGCCCTATTTTATACCTTGGCTATTTGAAAATAGCCGATCTACAAGCTCACAACGCGTCGCATCAAACATTTTGTACTTTTACTTTTCGTACTTTAAGTACTTTTTGATGCCAATACTTTCATACTTTTATTCAAGTACATTTTGAATTCCAGACTTTTACTTGTAAGGGTGCCCTCACACCAAAATACCTAGAGTGGAATCCGCCAATGCATTTCAATGAGAATGAAGTGTTTTTTGCAGAAATGCTCTACTGGCATGAAACCGCTCCATTCTCATTGAAATGCATTGGCGGATTCCACTCTAGGTATTTTGGTGTGTGGGCACCCTAACAGAGTACATCTACATTACAGCATTGATACTTTTAAGTAAATAATGTGAGTACTTTTTCCACCACTGCTATGTAGTTGCCATGCTTAGCTGGTTATTTGTTCCCCGTCCTACGTGCATTTGGTAGAGGTCA
This sequence comes from Nannobrachium achirus, assembly GCF_963921795.1. Taxonomy (NCBI): domain Eukaryota; kingdom Metazoa; phylum Chordata; class Actinopteri; order Myctophiformes; family Myctophidae; genus Nannobrachium; species Nannobrachium achirus. The sequence goes on from NC_137815.1 coordinate 46,592,487, forward strand.
TGCACTGCAGAGAGACGCTACAACACCGCCCAGGGCCCTCAATTAGTAATCATCAAGCCATTAAAGAGACTCGTTGGTAGGAGGGCAAGCCTTGCATTCGTAACGTCGTATCCTTAATCCAGAGTTGTTCCCATGCACCATTGATCCAGTGCAGGCTCGCGTGCTCTGACAGCCAAACATCGCTGCTCCAAAGTGATGCCAGCCAGAATTAGGATGAAAGAAAAATGGAACAGGATAGCTTTTGCCCTTGTAATCTACTTGGTAAGCCTTTATTGAATGCATCTTTCTCCTCAAAGCGTTTTAGACTGAAGTTAGAGACTGGCTTGATTGCTTTTATCTGCTGTATCCACAAGTTTCCAACGTCCCATCGTGCATTGCGCAGAAGGTGTGCGGCAGCTTCCGGCACCGCAGCCGAGTGTGATCTACAAGCTCACAATGGTTGCATCTGCGACGCGACGTTAGGAATGCAACAGTCAATCAAACTAATCGATACAAAATATTAATATTTGATTCATAATAGAATAATTGATGATCAAAATTTCACAAAATGTTCAAAGATAGGGAAATCTATTATTGGTTTAATGACAAAATTTTACTTATATCTTTTTGAATAATAATAACAGTTAACGTTTTTTGGACATAGAAGACTCCCACCCGACATCAACGATATATTTAGCTGGGTTTAAAATCTTGGCCAGCCGTATGATCAGCATCCTGTCGCTAATCAGTTGACTTGATCTGTATTGTCGACGGTTTACCAGATGTGACGAACTCAAGCTATTGACCGTAGAGTACTTCAGCAGTGTGCTTAACTCCACTGGCACATCTGGAGAGGCTCAGTGACAAGCAGCATCTAATCAGAGAGAATCCACCAACAGAGGGTCCATGCTATGGAGCACCAGCTGCAACATGGTGAGAGGGAGGGGATGGAAACCAAGGTGGCTGGGTGGAGGACCAGGGAGACTTGATGAAAAACCCCTCATCATCACGAGAAGATCTTTTATTTACTTATTGTTTATGTCAATATTAGAAGGGAACCTACTGTATTTCCAAAACCGCTTATACCTACATCTGGCTTATGTCCGTATGTCCGTCCGTATGTCACACTGCAACAATTACATCTAGTTCATATAGCTTAATGAAATTGACTCATAAAAGGCACAGCTCACGTCACACTGGGTGTGATTTAATGTTTGTACTAGTAACAGTGTACTTTTATATTGTGATATTCAGTGTAGACGGACAGAAGTGGTCAAAGTACAGTTGTAACTCAAGTCCAGCTCTTTACGACTACAGGGTATTTCCATTGTCCATTTTGAATACCAGACTTAATCTGCGTACTTCTTCCACCACTATATCGTTGTTGTCGGGTGGAAACCTCCAAAAAAGAAGTATCACTTTATTTAAACTAGTGAAAATTGGCAATCTAAAAGCACACAACGCCTCGCGGCGCGAGGCATTGTGTGCTTGTAGATCGGCTATTTTCACTAGTCTTGTGCGACAGTCTTGTATGACGAAGCAGGGCGCCTTCACTTTATGAAAAAGGAGAGTACAAATTTGAAACTTGGAGACGCAAGGTTCCTGCCCCACAGTGACGATAAGGGGGTTGAGCGACTCGCATGTGCACTCCTTGTTTTCAAATGTATTCAAAAACTCCTTTGGAAATAGCCTAAGTAGGCTATAAATAAGGTCTGAAGTGGTTAATGTATGTTTGGAAATCAAATAAAAATCGACAAAGTAACTTATTAACTAAAGTTTTCAAATAATTGTAGTTGAGTAAAAGTGCAACATTTGCCACTGAGTTGTAGTGGAGTAAAAGTAAAAAAAACTAGAAGCAGTGCTCTTCCGAGCACAGGTCTCCACCAGGCCGTGCGTACTGGTGGTGTTACTGTATAATAGGCCAATGTAAAAAGGGTGGCATATGTTCCTCACCTTAGATCTTTCATGGCAATCGGACGCTGCATGCATGATTTGAAGCATTGTGTTCCAAAAATGTGTTTTGCTAAAGTCTACCTAATGGTGGCGCTATAACAGGCCAATGTGAAAAAGGTAGCATTTGTTCCTTGACCTAGTGGGAATATGTATGGCAAATTTCACGGTAATCGCAAGCTGCGTTGATGATTTGAGGCATTTTGTTCAAAAGCGGAGCAATCCTGCAAAATTTGGAAGCTAATATTAGCCAATCAGGATGGAATATGAAATATCAGACTGATCGGACTTGATCACATGACTATAGAGATACTGTGTACCGATTTGCGTGATTTTTGCATAAAATGTCAAGGAGTAATATCCAAAAATGTGTTTTACATATGTCGGCCCAAAGGTGGCGCTATAAAAGGCTGATGTGAAAAATGCAGGGCAAAGGTTTATCCTTAGCCTCTAGGGAGTGCGCTTACAAAGTTTGAAACTGATCGGTGGAGTTATAGGTAAAACCACAAATCGTCCTGTTATAGCGCCACCATGAGAAAAAATTAAGTGGCATTTCTTCCTCGGCCTAGTGGGAACGTGTGTGCGCGATTTCATGATAATTGCACTTTGCGTTTGTGATTTGAGGCATTTTGTTCAAAACGGCTCAATCCTACAAACTTTGGAAGCCAATCTTAGCCAATCAGGATGCAATATGCAAAATCGGACAGATCTGTGTCGATCACATGACTGTCGAGATACTGCCTACCGATTTGTAGGATTTTTGGACAAAATCTGTAAGAGTAGTGCACAGAAATGTGTTTTGCGAACATCGGCCACTAGGTGGCGCTAGAAAAGGCCCATTTGAAAAATTTAGGGCAGAGGTTCTAGATTGGCATCCAGGGAATGTGTGTGCTCACTTTGGCAGCGACCGGGCCAACGGCGACTGAGATTAGGTGCTCACAAACTGCGAGGACGCACGGACGGACGCACGCACGGACGGACGGACGCACGGACGGACGCACGGACGGACACACGGACGGAGGGGAAAACATACTCTCCCTCAGCCTTCGGCTGGTGGAGACAATAAAAAAAATAAAAGAATAGGTAAATGTAGGCTACATTATTAGTTATTTTACAGCACTGGGTAGGGATGAAGGGTTGGAGCGGTGTTGAAGGAGGCTGACAGGGCGAGGAGATGGAGGTGGTGGAATTAGAGTTGGAGAGGCAGCCGCACCGATAAAGCATATGGGAGACAATGAGTGGACAGCCGAGCTCCTAGCATCTGATTTACTGGAACTGAGACGAGGGAGAGAACATGCTGTGCAAATGACTCAGCCGTGCATGATGTGTACCTCTGTGCCACATGGAGGTACTTGTCCATTACATAAAGCCCTCCGGTGTCTTTTCTATTCAGCGCTTTGTCCTTTGAGGAAATGCAGTTATGAAAGCAGTTGTGTTAAGCCCTGGGATTCTGTGTGAGTCCATAGTCCACAGTATGTTCCTCTTGTGCTTGCCACGCAAAATGTATATATTTTTCGTTAGTTTGGTTTAATCTTGTGTTTTTCATTCTGTTTAGTGGAAACTAACCATTGTCAGTGGTTCCCAGACTTTTTAGCTTGTGACCCAAAAGAGAAATTAAACGTTTGCCCGGGACCCAAACTAGTGAAAATAGCTTTGCGCTGCATTGTGAGCTTGTATTGTAGATCTCCTATTTTCACCACTTCTTATCCTTTATTTATTTATTTATTGAAATTATTACCTTCTTTTACTTTAATTTTTTGAAATAATATACAGTATATATATATCGTCACTGTCAGGCAGAAACCTTGTATCTCCAAGTTTCAAATTTGTATTTTTTTTTTTCGCAAAGTAAAGCGCTGCTTTCATCATAAGGCCATCGCACAAAAGTAGTGAATACAGCAGATCTACAAGCACACAACGCCTGGCACCGCGAGGCGTTGTGTGCTTGTAGATCGGCTGTTTTCACTAGTTTAACACATTTTTAAAATGATAAATACAAAACAAACGGTTTTGGACATACAAGGTTTCCACCCGACAACGACACTATATAAAAAAGGGTATATTTACTTGCGACCCATAGAAATGTATCCGCGACCCAAATGGGTCCCGACCCACTGTTTGGCCAACAGTGTTATAGATAATGAGAGTTCAGAGAGAAGGCGTGCATGTCGGATCACAGGCATGTGTCCACACATCTACATGCACGCACGTCGCTCGCACACGCACACATCTGTCACATCAAACCATCGGAATCTTGTATCCGTTGACAGCGCGTTTGAAATCATGCTTTATTCAGCTGGAGAGTGTCTCTCTGCTGTCACTCAGACGGGCTAAGAAGATGTGCTGAGGACAGCCAAGCATGGACACACCATCAGTCACCAGCTGACACGCGCACGCACACGCGCACACACACACACACGCACACACACACACACACACGCGCGTGCGCGTACATAGTATGATGCTCAGTATTCATGAGGCGCAGAACGGTACAGAGGACGCTAGCAATTGGGACGGATCACAGACGAAACAAAGCATCGCAGATGTATTGGCTATTTTCAGAAGAAGGCCGATGCACGCCTCAAAGGTACTGGTGAGTGGTGACAGGTACTACGTAGGACAAAGGTGCAAGTGTTCAGAAGGGAATCTGTTCTGTTGAAATCAATGAAATAGGTCTGGAACTTTTGTCTGGAACAAAAATGTTCTTTATTACTGTAAGTCGACTTCATCGAGGTAGACATCTGTAGATGTATTGGATAAAAAGTGGTAAACACTGGAAGATTACTGATGTTATATTGTAACTGTATAAAGAGCCAAGATTATCTAAATGAAAGTGATCAAAACTCTGAATCTATCACGTTTTCACCTTTTTTTTCCCCACAAGATGAACTGAGAGAATCATCAATCATTCAAAGTCGCTCTGCATTTAAAAGGGAATCATTTTGTTACCCAGAGAGCCAGGATTGTTCCAAAACTCCCCTGTGTATTGTATGTGCAAAACACACCAGATTAAATATCAATAACCTGATATAAATAACAAGGCACAAGTTGGCACCTCGTGACCTCGACAAGTTGACCCCAACTTGCATACATACAGACAGCACCGAACAGCACCGATCCCAGTACTTGCGCGCTCTGCTGGCGCACAAGTAGGCCATATATGGCCACGAGTGCACAAGGGCAGGCACAAATTGGCACCTCGACAGAGTGCAGTCTTTTAAAACTGGTTTAAGGGAGGACCAGCGGGCCGGCAGACAATGTCGTCACGCTCATGTCAATATATGACACAGCCATAACCATATAAGGATTTCCCAAAAGTGGAGTGTGTTTAACCTCAATGTGTTGTCATGGCATCAGGCGCAAACAAATCAGAGCTCCATATAGGGGCATATACTGATGATATCAGCGATCTCCATATGCAGATGTGCCATTTCAAGTCTTCGGAATTGACTTCTGTTTTTCTGAAAATGTCCTGCAAATGCATTTTTTCCACAGGTTTCTTGTTTTGCCTTTCTCGCAAATGGCAAGAAACCTCTCCATTCCCATTGAAAAGCAGAATCCACCTTCATATTTAATAAAATTTGAAGTCAGAGAAGGTCATAAAAATAGCAGCAATAGCAGATCTACAAGCTCAATGTTCTGCCGATCCACTGGAAATCCACTGTCTTGCCAATGGCAGGACTTGTGAAGTTTTGAAATGTCACATACCGGTATCTGGGCATAAAAGGGACAAGGACTAACAGATACAGAGATCTCCATATATGGGCAACTGGGCTTGTTGGTCGCTGCTATTCTCTAGTAACAGAATAGCAGAAAAGCAACTCGTCTCTGTGTCGACTTGACCAAACTGAGACTACATGCGGTGGTAACATGCTCCATTGAACGTTGGTTGACTGGGTGACCTGTGAGCCATTCCCAGAGACGACAAGGGAAAAAATGGCACTGGTTAACTAACTGCTTCTTGGCGGGAAGTCCATTAGATCTTAGTGTGTGTGAGCGAGGGACAATGTCATCGGCCCCGCGGTCTGCAGACTGGAGGCTTGCAGAGCTGCTTCTTGGCGGGAAGTCCATTAGATCTTAGTGTGTGTGAGCGAGGGACAATGTCATCGGCCCTGCGGTCTGCAGACTGGAGGCTTGCAGAGGTGGCTTGTCAGAGCGAGACAATAGACACGGGGGGACAGGGAGAGATTAGCAGTCTGCCTGGATGCTCGTCTTGGATGTGGGCTGCTTGCTCATCCTGCTCCAGTGCCCAGAACACAGTGGCTCTCTCTGGCATTAGAAGACACACTTTGATCATCTCTTTTGTATTGTGTGTTCCCTTATCCGCGGAGCGCAGTTCCAATCCAAACAATGTGTAACATTAATTCAAGGTCGAACACTGGCTTGTTGTTGTGTTTTTCCTGTCGTGTTTCAGGCAGCTATCTGCAATGTCCCTCCATCTTGTTTTTTGGAGAGACTGCGTGGAATTTGCTGCATTTCAAACTGTTGGTCGATCAGGTACTGTGGTAGGGAGGACTTCAGCAGTTTGTTTTATTATATTCCATAGACCAGAAGTGACAACATTACTGGGAGACATACTGGAATTAGACATATTTCTCATATATGACAAATAATTCTCCATGAATATTAATCCAGAAATCCAACCATCTTCCTTTCATATTAATTTATATTTACCATCCCACCCCCCACCTCAAACACGAAAAGCTACGATGTCATGGATGCACAGCGTGCGCCTTACCCGACGCCATATCCCCTGGGACACAATCACAGCAGTCTATCTCAGAGCTTGTACTGCATCTCTCATCCAGCGTAAAGTGTGCTGCAGGGTGGGGGGGCTGGAGAAAGGAAGGGGTGTTGCATTGTGTCTGAGATGGATGGCACACGATAACGGCAGAGCCACGGTGTGAAAACTCCACTGAATGTCTGGAATGAATGGATTCTGTCCGTTGATCTCTCTCTCTCTCTCTATCTCTATCTCAATCTCTCTCTCCCTCTTTCTCTCTCTTTATGTGTATTTCTATCTCAATCTCTTCTTCTTCCCCCTCTGAGCTCAGCTCATATCCGTCTCCCGTATCTCTCCTTTTGCTGCGGCCATATTTCCTCCGTGATAGTACAGAAACCCCTCCTTCTTTTGCTTCTTTCTTACCCCCCCATTATCCTTTTTTCCCCCCTCTCACACATCTTCCCTGTTTCCTTATCTCCCTCTCCTTTCTATCCCTCCCTCTCTCTTGGGTATGAATGGGCGGAATAGAGGACAGATATAGACGAGAGACAATGAGGAGAAGAGAAGGTAAAACAATAGACAGATTGCAAGAGGGGGCAAAGAGAGAGAGAGAAGGCAAAGAGAGAAGGTTAAAAGAGAGAGTAAGAGAGAGAAAGAGAGAGAAAGAGAGAGAGAGAGAGCACGCGGGGAGAATGGCTGGATCTTCTGCTATAGATGTACAGCCTGTCAGTTCAGAGTCAAGCCTTAAGTTATAGCTTCGCAGCTACAGCATGCGCAGTGTGCATCGTTCCTCCGGGACACTGGTGGTGGTGGTGGTGGTGGTGGGGGCCGCGCACGTCCCAAGGAGAGGATGGTTCCAGGCCCTTCCTCCCCTTCCGCCCCCCCCTTACCGCTGTAGAGGCCTCCCCCTGGGCTAGCACTCTCTGTGTGGAGTAGGGGAAGGGAGAGAGAGAGGATAAATTTAATTA